>NC_042495.1:18956643-18965234 GCF_005508785.2 Acyrthosiphon pisum
CCCCTTAATAATGTGTTCCAGTTATAATATTGAAGTTTAATAGAAATTAAATGTATTTAATAAACATTACGCAATTTTTTACTCTGTGTAAAGCTCAAAAACATACTTTATATACTAATTAATATTATATATTTTATATAACAATTAATGGATTGTCAATTGAATGTAACAATTATTAATTAAAATGTAAAATTCAATATGTGTATTAAGCATGTTAACCTGTAATTTTGTTTCCGTATAATCCTTTGTTTGTTTCTGAGGACTAACAGCTACTGGTAAAACTGGTTTTGGTTGTTCTCCTGCTGAAGCTTGACCATACAATTTTTTCCTAGCTAATTTATCTGCTTCTATTTGAGCTTTTACTCGATCACGAGCAACTTTTTCTTCTTGTTTTTCACGTTTTCTTTCATCCATAATTTTTTTTATGTTTTCATCTTCAAGCCTAAAGAAAACAAAATAATTTTTAATTGATAAAACAACATTTTTATCACCCAAATCATTTTACTTTTTTTTAGCAGCAGCCATCTCTTTTCCAGAGCGAATTCTAATTTTTTCTCTTTCTAGTTCTTCTTCTTTTTCTTTAGCTTCGCGTTCCTTACGTTTTTCTTTCAAACGTTCTTCCAATTTTTTCATTTGTTCTTTTTTTTCATCTTCAGTTAACGGTTTCTTTTCTTCTGTGGATTCTGCGAAATTGCTATGACCTGATTTCATGGCATGATATTCTAGTGCAGTAGTATCAGCAAATAATTTGTTACAGCTAGAAACATAATTTTCATTATTGGTTGTAATCACAAATCACCTTCTAATAAAAATAATAGAAATACATTAGGAATCAGTGGCATATCTAGGAACATGTCAACCCCCTCACCACTACCAGGAGACCAAATTGCGGACACAATACAAAATGTCAACATATATTATGAATATAATGTGCATACTGAATATGTCCATAAAAATGGTAATATCTCTCTTGTGAAAAAATTCCAGATGCGCTACTGGTAGGGACCTAATTGATTTTATATTAAGACATTACAAACTACAAACTAAGATATATCTCAATTTATGTTTAAAACTATAAATCTGAAAATTATAATTAATTATCTTACTCTTCACATTTGTATGATTTAGCTACTGTTGCAGATGAGGTATTAGTTTCTGACTTTGTGTTTGAAGTAGAACCTTCTTGAGAAGTTGATGGTCCCATTTCATCATCATTGTGTGCCAATAACCTTTAAATAAATAGTTTATATGTTAATATGGTATGCTTAAAAGAAGTCTTTCAAAATGAGTAGACACCATTTTAATCTATTAATTAAAGAAAAAACAATAATAATTAAGAACACAATATTTATGGGAATCTGTTATTTAAGTAGAAAGGCTGCTGAATAGCAGTACATTAGAAATACAGTCACGTATTTAATATTTTGTTATAATGCCGGTACAGACAGTGTACACAAATTCAAAATTCTTACCACTCCATTGCAGGTTCGACACCTTGATTTCCAGTCATTGAAACACTCTTTTCGCTGTAACACAAAATGATATTTTAATAACAATTTTCGATCAGATAGATACAACTTTTAAGCGTATGACAATTGTATAAACGTACGCTTTTTCTTTCTGGAAACCCATGTCAATGAGAATTTGTACGGTTTCCTGAGACGTCATGATTCAATAAGTTGTTTACGGCAGGACTATAATAAAATAGTAAAAAATTGAACACGACTGGTTTCAACTAAGTTTTTATGTAATCAGAATGACAATTGATATTTAAAACATTTTTATCTTATGACAATACAAAATTATTAAACTGAAACCGACTCCATCGGGATTCAAGGTTCAGTTATCGAAGTTTTGTGTTTCGGTAGTCCGTTCAGATAAAGCCGAAATCAGATATTCGGTATTTTTTCCGACAGTAACTTCATACTTGTCGATATTATTGTCGCCGGGCGGAGAATAGATTTAATTGATAATGCCACCAAAGATAACGTAAAGTCCTGAACTGATAATAATTTGAGGCTGTTTGCTTACATTTTTGTATACACGATCGATAGATAATACACAAACTGCGAATTTGAGAGCATCGTCATTCGTCATCGAAAATGGCCAAAATTCAGAAATATGAATGTTGCGATCATAGACTGTACTAGTGTACTACTATAGTATAATATGATCTAAAGTCGCGATGGTAGTCGTTTTTCGGGGACATCGTCAAGATGCGTGGAATAAAATATGTAATGTCTGCACGTACAAAGGATCTGTGCTTGTCAACAGATACACGTCGATCGTCGATGCATCATTTAAAGTAATTTCGCAAAATATGGGATATCAACTTCATAGTTCTTACACCGAGTCCTACGTGAATCCGGCGAGTGCGTCGAAAAACAAAACATTTTGTATTTTGCCGAATCGGACTCACCGCTCTGCAAGATTGAAAATTACGTACGTTTTCTAATATTATACAGTTTAAGTATAGTGACTCGAAATGACTAATTATAACATTTGTTATGTTTTTATTTTATTTTGTTTTTACCAATTATTTATTTCCTTATGGAGAATATGCCCAGAACTCGTATGAATGTATATTTCAATATACAGTGTACTCTCGATTTTCGCGGTCTTCTGCAGAACGAATAATGTAGATGATCAAATGCAACTAATGTACAACCCTCTTTATCGGTTAACCCAAAAATTAAAAGTAGTTCTCATTTAATTTTCCTTAAATACTACATAATATACAACATTACATGATTTACATAATTCAATTTTTTTAATAATTTAATTATTGAATTTGGCGAATCGTCAACACCAAGCCACCCTATACGTGGATAATTGAGAGTATACTGTATAACAAATATTTTACTTCCGAAAATTAGACCAGAAGTTATATTAACTGAATACAGAACTGCTTTAAAGGACTTTATCTTCAAAATGTTTTTATTAAACAGGCCGTGTGGGATAAATTCAAGAGTTATAATTATATAAGGTAAATAAATAATAATCTATATACTGTGAAAACTGTAAGGCTCTTTATGTGCCTTCCATTATTATCTGCTCTAAACATGGAAAATGGTTTTACATTAATAATGGGATATGCCCGAAATCAAATAGTTAATTTGGATAAATTATTTGCCTACTATCAAATTTAAGACATAAATAATTATATTTAAATATAATATGTTAAAATACAATTATTTAAAATGAACCATCTGAAAAATATATAAATAATAAATTCAAATTTTTTACCTACATAGTTATAAATATTGGTTAAGAATTATTGGAACATACATTTTTTCTGTCCATAGACAGTCGCCTAGGACAAATAATATAGAACAGTTTCCCAGTTTGAAAGTTTAAAATCAAAGTTTGTTATCAATAACCCGAAATTATGGTAATTTTTAGGTAAAAGAACAATTTTTTTAGTTATTGAAATAATTTTTAATTCTAATAAATTGTATTTTATTGATTTCAGAACATTTGACCCAATCAAACAAAAAACACCTTGTTACTGTAACTGAACTGAGCAAATAACCAAATGCATATAAGACAATTCCAGACTTGCAAATAAATACGGCTTCAGATAAATTAAGTTTTGGCCAAATAACCATTTGGACATTCCTTCTATTTTATTCTGATGTAACTGCATGATTCGTTAAGTATGAACAAAACCACAGAAATTGGGACGTCAAAAATGATGAATGTAGAAATGCAGAATAGCCACAGATTATTGTACTGCCACATGATTCAGAGGAAAGTAGGTCAGAAATCTAACAGTTTATGTCCTATATACCGTTATATCAGGTAACTTTTTAACGCATTTTCCATTCATATCTGAATTAAGTCTAATATTATTATTATTTTATATATAACAATTGATATTGTAAATCAAAATTATTTAAATTAGTATCAATATATAAACATTATCATTAATCTCAAAAATTTACATGTTTAATCAAAAGATTTATATAATCTAGTTAACAATAACAGTTAAATATGTAATATACTACCCATATACAAATAATTTCTAGAGTTGTAATGCTATTAAACTAACTAGATATAGAGAATAATTCAAATTTTACATTTACGTTTTTATGATATTATTAAACTAATTTTAATTTTACTTTGTACAACAAATTATTAAATATGGTTATTTTTTATTCAAAATAACAATGAGATAATATACAACTCACAGTTCAAATAATTTATAAGTAATCGGAAAATCACCATTATCATTATAAGGCTTTGTTTCTTTACCAACATAAGCAATAAAAATTAATTATTCTATGAAGTGCAGCCACAGTATATAATTTAATGAAATGAATCAGGTGTATTAAAGTCCCCCCAATTTGCGGTACATTATAATATATATATTATATATATTGTATAATACAAATATATAATTACTAGTCATCTGGTTAAAATTGAATATATTTAAATACTATAGGCACCTATTATAAAATATCAAAAAAAATTATGTTGTTACTGTCCCCCATCCCGCAAAAAAATAAAAATAAAAAATAAAACCATAAAGCCGCCAGTCGCCACTGATAATAACATTAAATGATTGATGGTTTAAGTATTTTTAGCATCGGATAGCTGATTTTTATTTTTCATATTCTCCAATCTTAATTAAAGCATTTTCAATAGACTACTATTTTTAATAATTATATGAGACAAAATAGAAAAGATTTCAGTTCTGTGTAGTGGTGACGTATAAAACTAAGTTAAACCTCAGGAGCCCCCTACCCCTTTAAATGTGGCACTAGACGTCGCTAATTAATATATATTATTCGTCTTACTTAATGATGTCAAATATTGTTAGCAATTAGATTAACCTATTAATCTAATAAAAATTTTAAAACTGTGTTATGACAGGAACATACACGCAGCCGTCATAAAGACATTCCCCAAAATATAGGATATAAACATCATACTCTGCATGATTGAAAATTACATATATTTTTTATGATACAATTTTATGTATAGTAGCTTGTCCCAGGAATACCTAATAACATTCATTTATTTTTATTTTGTTTAGTCTCATAATAACCAACTACAGATCTGCTCAAAAAGACGCTATATCCTAAAAATGTTGAGAAGTTCAATTTGAATACAGCTGGTTTCACTATATACAAAAAAAAAGGTAAAGGAAAATTAATATTTAAAAAAATATTTATTCTAATATATTTTTTTATTGGCTGTGTGAGAGCAATTTAAAAGTTATAATTCTAGAGAGTATATAAATAAAATATAAATAGTTCAAACTATTCATAAGAAATTGGAACATCACTGTTATCACTATAAGGCTATATTTCTTTTTTCTATACTTTTACTTACCCTAATTTATGGTTCATGTCTTTTCTTTTTTTTTTTCAGCCATTTTGAACTTATTAATTATACTTATTATGCCCTTAAATATTGATAGAAATTACACATAATATGAAATAGCTAATATAAAAATCACTATAAAAATATGATATTTGCTACACTTAATTTATATTTCTAATAAAATGTTTTTTTTATTGATTTCAGAACATTTGACTCAATTAAATACAAAACACCGTGTTTCTGTAACATAATTGAGCAATAACCAAATAAATATAAGACCAAACAGTTAAGTTATTAACCATTTGGATATTTCTTCCACTTTGCTCTGATGTGAATGCAAAATATGAACTATACCAGAGATGTTGGGATGTCTAAAATGAGGAACGTAGAAATGTTGAAGAGCCACAAATTGGTCCAGAGGAAAATATGAAAGAAACCTAACAGTTTATATCCTATATGCCGTTATATCAGGGAACTTTTCAAGGCATATAATAACTAAAATTCATAACTAAAAGTCTAATATTTTATATTATTATTATTTTATACATAACAATTGATCTTGAAAATCAAAATTACAAAATTATTTAAATCAGTATAAATATATAAATATTATAATTAATCTCAAAAATTAATATTTTTAATTAAAGGATTTATATAATCTAGATAACAATAACATTTAAATATATAATATAATACCCACATGCATACAATTTTATGAGTTCTAATGCTATTAAACTAGCTAGCTATTGTGCATGCTGAGTGTGTACAGATAGCCTGGTACCCGTGTACAGTCACATTCACACTAACCATCATTGACGACTAACATAATTCCATGGGCGGTAAACCTAAATATTGCTCCTTATTAAAGACACACATGCAGGCCCCTTAATATACTTAAATTATTGTGACTACCTATAAGGGGGTTATATAGGTAAAATCAATGTATTTTTTTCATACAAAAATATGATAATATGGACTTCAAAATTCAAATGGTGAACACATACAATATTCCATTATATTGAAAAATTCAGTTTTGTACAGGCATCCATACTGAAAATTCAATATTTTTTCGATTTCTTATTTTCCTCACAAACCATTGGAAATATAAGGAGGTGAGTAAGTGGGTACCTTTCTGCTAATTACAGTGGCACCGATCACCTAATTTATCTATGACGTGTGTCATAGTATTGGATTTTTTAGATGGCGGCCCACTATAGGCTACTGCAGGGAATACTGCTGTGGATCCAGTATTTACATCAAAATGTAAAAAATTATTAAATATTGAATTATATGTAGGTGCCTTGATTGCATCTAATTCTTATACCTATTATAAAAGGGGAGATGAGGGGGCGTACGATGTCATAGTATATTTAGAACACTTCGGCGCCACTGGCTAATTATTATAAGTAAATTAGTTATCAGAACATATTATTGGGGGTCACTGTAATGGATGTGTTGAATTGAATTCAATGGTATAAAATCATTGTAGACATGATGCGACTCTTCGCCGAGACTGTCTGCCAACCTATACTGTAATATTATAATAATAACTCCCAAGTATATTAGTAAGAAAGTACTTTACCATCATAGACCCTGTGGCACTTTATATTATACGCCCCTGAATCCTTCATGACAGACGGCGGAGGCACAGAAAATATAAATTATTTCATATTATAATATTCTCTGGCGGAGGTTTTTAGTCGTTGAACCCGAAATCGGGTAAGGTAAACCAACAGAGGGCGCTCGAGCACTGCGCGTATAAAGGTGGGTTTCCACTAGACCGTTTGCGTGTACGTGCACGTTCATTGTACACGCACGTATGCACGTACACACGTATAGGTACACGTATTCTTGAAAAATACTCTGGTAACCACGGTTAATGTTGTTTTGTACCCGTCTTGCATTTTTTTTCCGAATAGATAAAAAAATGATAAAAAAACGTACTTATAATATTTAAAACGGACTATTTTTAGGTTTCTTTTTAAACAGTCTAGTAAATCTTTTCATAGTACATTTTATTATTTTAATACTTATAAGTTATAATGCTGAAAAGAAAACATGAATTAGAAGCTTATTATAACTATAATTTAGAAGTTCATAGGAGAAAAGTATTATTGTTATATATTTCTACCCTTGAGTTGAACAATAAAATACCTAGGTAAAATATTATCTTTTTTATTTTACCTAGTGCTTAAACATAACTTTTACATAGATATCTAGATCTAAACCTAGGTGGCATGTAAGGCCACTTTTAAAAGATAGAAATACACTTGGACATTATCAATGTCTGACATCTGGAATGCATGAGTTGATGAACTCTGCATTGTACCAAAACTCCATTAGAATGAGGAACATTTGAGGAACTAGTGTGCGAGGTAGGACATAAATTAGAGCATGTGCCTAGTCGTCCTGATATATTGTCTGTTGGGGAGATTTTAACAGTCACTTTGAGGTACAATATGAATATTTAATTTACTAAAGAAAACTATAAACAATTTACCCAGTTTACTCTAAATTTGTGTTCCTATCAAAAAATATAAAAATAACAATATTTTATTTTATTTTTATCAGATACCTTGCATCGGAGATTCAATGGTTTCCATTATGTATTCCTTTCGTATTGGAAAGTCTACTATTTCCAAATTATTATTTGAATGCTGTACAGTTCTATGGGATCTATTAAGCAGCAAAGTATATTTCATATAATATTTATATTCTTTACTCTATGTAATATTTAGTTAATTCTTGTATTGTATACTACTCAGCCGTATCTATATTAAAATATTTGTTTTGTAGTAATTGGCCCTACCAGATACTAATGAATGGAAAGATCTGGCCAATGAGTTTTACAATAAGTGGCAAATGCCAAATTGCTGTGGAAGTATTGATGGAAAACATATAGTACACCAAGTATGAAATGTTATGTTTATAAACTATTATGCTAAATGTATTATAAGTATATACATTTCATATTTATATTATAATACAAACTTTAAATAATGTATAAATGATAAAGATAAGGCTTGTTTTTAATTCTAATATAATTTATTTATTATTTTATTTATATAGGCATTTAGTTACAAAGGTTCAACCAACTTTAACTATAAAGGAACTCATAGTATTGTCCTTATGGCTATGTGCGATGCTAGCTATAATTTTACATTGGTTGATATCGGTGCACTAGGAAGATGTAGTGATGGTGGAGTATTTTCAAATTCGGATATGGGCCAAGCATTAGTGCAAAATGCTCTTAACTTTCCACC
>NC_042495.1:18965334-18965621 GCF_005508785.2 Acyrthosiphon pisum
TTAATTAAGGTATGACATTTCGATTTGTAAAAATATTGTCTCTTGACATTTGAATATCCATTTAAATGTACAAAATATATGTTTTATTTTTAAAGTCAAATAATAAAAATCTGATTGTTTAACTCTCAAAAATATTCTCTATAATTTTTAAATTGGCAATTTTACGCTAGATTACTCAAAAATCATAAAAAAAAATTTTACGTGAATGAGTTGTATTTATGTTGCGTGTGGTTTTCAGAGAGAAAACGAGAAAACAAATATTGTTATGAATTTTATCACTTTTGATC
>NC_042495.1:18965721-18996478 GCF_005508785.2 Acyrthosiphon pisum
TGAGAATAACATTGATAACACTGCCGATAGATTGTTGATTATATTCTGTGATTATAGTAGAATTTTATATTATATATTTTAATTTTAGTTAATTTTCTTTTCCTTATACCTATATAATATTGTAGCTAGGTTCATTACAAAATTGCATATTTAATACATTTTTTTTCTCTTATAGACAATTACCATCTACAAAAAAACTAAATGAACAAATCAAAAATGGTTATTGGGATCGTTCACCAGAAGAAAATTATAGATTAGAAATGATTAGAAAAAATTTCAATCCTGATACAAAGAATCTAAAGCATAGAAAAGATGAAGTTATGTTGAAAAAGGATGATTTTTCACCATTAAAAATATAATTTTTTATTTTCTTTTAGTTTGTTTATTTGTAATTAATCATAGTCTTTAAAAGTATATATATTAAAATTTTAAAATGAATTTATTTTCTCAATCTAAATTAACATTAAAATTAAAAAAGCAAAACAGTAACAGTGCATTACCTACTGATCCTGCAAAGTAAATAAAACAATTTATTATTACTTGTGAAAAATAAAAGTACATTTCGGTTATCTTCCCGCTACTTGCCAGTACTAGAATTTTTGGATTATTTGTTACTAATATTAACTATCATTCATACATCGGAAATTGGATACCATATTTCAGGATTAATATTTGAACATTAAATGGCCAACTGTTATTATAATTTTGTGGTTCATGACTGATTACATACAATTTTTTTATTATATTATTTTTATCATAATCACATTCTCATTTATTAATTGTTATACAATATATAATATTGAAATTACAACTATAGTTAATTAGTTAACCACAATAAGCCTGAAAATATAGATACCAGTAGTGGAAATATAACCGAAATAAATATATAGCACCAAAATAAATTTAAATTATTTTACTTTTTTTCAGTAAATGCCAAGATTTAACAACAAGTGATTCTGTAAAATCCGAGTATAATAATTTACCAAATAATAGTTTGTTATCTGAAAATGATAGTTTTGTAGAAATGTTGCATTCTGTACGTCCTCAGGATGAAAAAACAACTATGTCACAAAGTGTTTTTAAAACATCTCCAGATCAAAATGTACCTGACGTTATAAATGAAAGTAAACAATGTCCAGTTTGTTTACAAATGATTGATATCAAAAATTTCATTAACCATGTTAAATCATGTGGTACATCACATAATTTATCATCTGAAGTACTTATAAAAGCTGTAGATCTTCAAGAGCGTCAAACAGCTGAAAGAGAAGCACTAGGACTACCTAAGTTAGCAAAAAGTAAAGATGTTAAAATAAAAAAAAAGTGTACTAAACAAACAAAATTAAAGGTATAATATTGATATTCTTGATATATCAAATATATATATAATAGTAAAATTACTTTTTACATTTTAGATTGGAAATGATTCTAATTTTGATTTGGCTATTGCTATGTCTATGTCTTTACAAGAGTCTAAAGAAGCTGAAATTATAAAAGAATCTGAAAACCTTTTAGAAGCAGGCTTAGAAGCCGAGGCCATAGAAAAAAGAAAAACATTGGAAAGCTTTGGTTTTATATCAAATCAGCCAATTAAATCCAAATCTAAGAATTGTTAGTATATATAAATAAACATTTGATTGTATAATTAATGTTAGACTAATGTTACTTGATAAGCTCACAGTTTTTTTTAAAAATATTGATCTAACCTATAATCAATAAGTAAGGTTTGGTATACCAATAATGATGCAAAAAACCATTAATATTACAATTTTATATCATTCATTTATAAGCTATACCAACATTTTATTATGGCTGAATATTTTCTGATGTTAATTGAAAGTTTTCCTAATATTTAAATACAAATAATATATTGTATTATAATTATAATTGTATAATTGTTCAGCTAATGCTATTAAAAATTATTCATGATATTGAAAAAAAAACTGTTATTTACTCATCACTATTTATATATCTTATATTTAAATATTTATTTATTTTAAATTATTTTTTTACAGTTTATAAAACCAATTCTTTGTTATTCAAGCAAACACAAGAAGATCGTCAGAAAAGAATTACTGAAAAAGTAGCAATGATTCTCATAGACTGTGATACATTATCACCAGAAACATCATTGAATGACTGTCCCAATATAAAATTAAGATCCAAATATTTAAATAAAATAAGAAATCCTGTAAGTTGTTATTGTTAAGATTAATACTAATTAGTCTAATTTATAAAGATATTAAGAGTTAGATGATATTGGATATTAAATACTGGAGAGACTGAAGATTTAATAATTTAAATATAATTGATAGTACAATTACATAATTTCAAATGAACAGACCATCGACAGTTCTACATATCATTTTAAATTTATAATAATCCTAAATATTTTTTATATTTTCAAGTTTTTATATTTCTAGTATCTTCATGGTGTGGTATATTTAACCGGAAATTTTTAATATAATAATGAATATTAAATAACTGAGGATACAAGAGTATCTTTCTACTGTATTTTAGGTTTAGGGTGTATGTAGATCAGTTATGTAATTGTATTAGTCTAATATAATAGATGTAATCAATTTAAATTTGATGGTGGATCAATGTGGGTGACTTAGGGCCTGTATTACAATAGTCGATTACACTTCAATTATGCTTAACCCACTGATTTTACCGGCCGAATACCGCGGTTTAACCTTAGATCAATTATTGTAATACAGGCCCTAAGTTGCTTGTTAGGTGGACCAACATTTATTTTTAAGGATAGTTTATATTATATTATATTTATATTGTTAGTTGATATATTTAGTAATTGTAGCCAAAAATGTTGCATTAAAATTTAATTCAATTCAGACCTACTTTAAGAGGACGTGATACCTGCATGTGTTGTCTCCGTCTTACAAGGGTGTAACATACCAAATTCTACGCTCAGCAGAACATGTGCTACTCTGTTTGTTTAAAAATTAGAGGGAATTGACCTCTTATAAAATCTAGTTTAGATTATTATCTAGGCAACCTCATTGGTTTTTTATTATATTTTAATTTTAAAGCAAGTTATGAGTATTTTAAGGTGTACAGACAATTTACAATTTTAAAATAACTCGTTTTAAAATTAAAATATAATAAAAAGCCTATCTGCATGTGTTCTGCTGAGCTTAGAATTTGCTATGGTATGCACTTGTAAGACAGAGACAACAAATGCGGGTATCACATCCTCTTAAAATAGAGTTGATAAAGAAAAGGGTTTTGGTTAATAACTTTATTAATTAATTAAATTCTAAAAGGTTTATAAAATTATAATGTGTATCAAAGTTAATAACAAATTTAATAGCAAAATGTTTCAGTCTGATAAATATTTTTTTAAATTAGGTACTGTAAAATAATTTGGATCATTATTAATTGTTTTATTATCAGGTTTTATTAAAAGTTGACTTGGCATGCTTATAATAATGGTGACTGCTTAAAAAAATTTTAATTGCTGTAAGAACAACTTGTGAAATACTTTGTATTGCTCTTTAGAACTGTTTGACCAAGAAACAAATATTTTATCGTAAATCTATTGAATTTTTGTCAATTATTAAAAGGAGCACAATACAAAAAAATGTTTTCTTCATATTATTAAATATTAAATTATTGAAATCAGAACTAACAAAAACGATTTGGTAAAAATTCAATGTAAAAAAAATCATTTTTGACTATATGGAATAGCTGGGTGATGTCATTAGGCCGGGCTTGATATAATTTCCTATCTTGCCAGTGTAAAAGTGGCTCAATGTACTCAATGATTTACTACTTTAAGTTTTTGAATTTTGATTTACTAATAAATGCGTGATTTGTTGTGCTAAGATGATAGAAATATCAGAATTGCAATTTAATGTTTATGTTCTTTTTAAATATTAAAATATTATAAGAGATAATGGCCGGTTGCGGCCATGTTTGTGTCATGGTAAGTGACTGCTTCACTTACTAGACGTCCATAACAAAAATGTATTTTATAAGATTTAAATATTTCAAAATAACTACACTTAAGAAAAATGCTGGTTCCACCAACACTATAATTACATAAAAACATATCACATATGTACAGTAAAAATTCAAAAATATACTAGGTAAGTAAATTATTGAGTGAAGTGAGCAACTCTTACACATATAAGATAGGAAATTACATCAGGCCTGGCCCAATGACGTCACCTGTTTTTCTTTTACTTCTCAAAAGTCATAACATTGAATAATGCAAGTAGAAATGTTAAACTTATACCTCTTTTCTTAGAATTGAAAATTCTTTCAAATAAAAAAAATTTATATTTTTCTGTAAAGTACTAAGAGTTTCCAAAAAGAGTCTTTTAACCTCCCAAAGTGGCAAACTACCTACCTACTAGATCAGATTTTCTACCAGAAACCATCCTAAACTTTGAAGATTTAAGTAATTTTTATACTTCTTGAGTGATGACAGATGAAAAAAAATTTTATACTATTGTCTAACCCTTTATATCCACCCCAAATCTACAAACTAAACATTTTAAATGTATAAGAATACATTTTTATTTTTATTGTTATAGAATTGTGTACTCTGGAAGAAATCATTACTTGAAGAAGATAATGTATTTGAATTTTATGTGAAAAATGTGTCCAAGTTCATAAGTCCCAGTGAAAGCAATGGTTTACAAAATATTGTTCGATTTCCTTTACATGAAGATACTATAAAACAGGTAATTGTAAATTTAATATTATACTTAATTTTCATTCAAGTTTTATTATTTGTATTGGCTTTACCTTGAGTTTTACCAACTACCATTGACTTTAATATGAGTTATTTTTTAAAGCACATGCACTATTTACATGCTGATCTATTTTTCTGCAGGCTGTAATGAAAACTTTTCAAAAAATATTGATTTGTTTTGAATTGAACTGACATTTCTGTTAGTTTATTATTTTCAGTTAGTAATTCATAAAAAAATTTCATTTTAAATCTAAGATTTGAAATGTAATACAAGATTCCTAATAGAATTGTAAAAAAAAAAAATGTCCACAAGAAAGTCAAATTAAATTTTTATGAGCGTTTGAAGTTCATATTTTTACAACATTGCATATTCACTTGATTTCTCATAAAGCAATTTTCTTATTTTGTTGTAATTCAAAAACGAATAACTGTAGATACATGAAAATTTCACTGAATGTTTGTATTCTCATTTTTCTATACACCATAATCACTTTGACTCGTTTTGAGCTGTTTATGGACAATTCCAAATTTCAATTTTTTTAAACTTTTTTTTACCACAAATATCAATAAAATTGTATTTGTTGGGCCAAAAAGCGTGAACATTTACTGGGTTCCTGATATATTGCTAGTTGCTACAATAGCAGTCGAAAAATCTTAATAATACACGGGCACAATTTTTTTTAATAAGCATTTAAAGTTCGAATTTTGACAAAATGTATCAAATTTATAAAATGTTCAACTTTTAGAGGTAAGGATTGAAAACTCACAACAATGTTCCATGTATATAGGTTATATATAAACTACTTTATTCACAATTATAACATCATCAAATATACTTAGTCATATCATATGCTGAGTGACTGTCTTCACTTAGAATCGTTTTTCTTATACAATGATATTATATCATTGAATTCAAATTTAACACAATCCATAACAGTGACCCATCTGTAATCTACTGTACAGCATAGCGACACCCACTTGCCCACCTTTTTTCAATGTTGTATATATAAATGATGAAATAAATATTCAAATATATGAATTTTAAAAGGGATATTACTACTAATAATTAATGTGTTTGGTGATTTACAACATATAAAATTGAGGAAAATACTCATCACGTGACCAATTTTTAATTAAAAAAAGCTCAACCAATGACGGGTTAAGAAGAATAATGTAAATAATTATTAAGTTTATATTATGATTTGATAAATATTTCGAATGTTTTCTGTAAATTATTGCTATTTAATAGTCATATAAGTTATTTTTCTGTACATTTATATCTACATTATATTATCATATTAATAATTGTTTAATATTTTATTTAGGAACCAAATACTACTGATGAGGAAGTCAGTAATACATTACATGCAGTTTTAGATGATTCAAATGTTTTTAAGGAAAATGTTACACATCATACAATAGTTGGAAATAAAACTATGCCAGAGTATTCATCTAAATGGAAATCAATGATAGGTAGTCAGTTTATGAGTGATATAACTATCTTTTCCAAAGATGAACATGAAATTCCAGCTCACATTCTAGTGCTTCATGTACAGTGCCCTGATATTTTGAATGACATTATTACAGAAGAATCTGGTACACATAAATCAAAAAAAATGATTATGTGGTCTGAGTACACTTATGAAGCATGCATGGCATTCTTAGAACTGATTTATTCTGGCCAAGAACAATTAATAAGTCCTGAGTACAGAAGAGATTATTTGCATTTAGTAACAAGGTACAATGTTCAAATAGTCATACATGATGATGATGGAAAACATGGATGGTTTTCTGAAGAATACGATAAAGCATCAAAACGTAAAAGCTCAGAATTATATTCAACTGATAATAAAAGATATAGAGCTCACAGTCCAGATATGTTTATGACAGATAATACAAGTGAAGAAATAGGTTATATGAGTTCTAATTTTTTAGGAACAACTGTGAATGATGAAAAATCCTTGAGTGTGTTGAAAACTAAACAGTGGTTATACAATTGCAACCAAAGTCAACGTCACAATTCATCATTCACAGGAAATTTAGATATTAATGTTCCACCTCAAACTATTTCACCGATGAAAAGTCCAGCTCATTCTTTTCATAGTGCATCAACTGTACATATTCAACTAACGCCTACGTCTACTCAAAATGATTATAATATGGATATTGACAGCAACGATGTACACATTAGCCCAACATTAGATATTGGAAGGGTATCCCCCAAATCATTATCAGTGGATGAATCAAGCACAAAAGCTGACTTAAAGTTGAATAACATCAAAAACGTCCCTATTGATTTAGAAATTCCTTCGGACAAAATTTCTACACTTACTAATTCACGTAAAGAACCAGAATTAATTACAATCATCAGTGATAGTGACAATGAATCGATAGATATGATTTTGTCTCGTTATAATGGTACATCTTATGATAGAAATATTAATCTATCAAATGAAAACTATTGTACACCTTTTCAAGCAAGCATTAAGAGAATGAAAAATGTTTTTCCATTCAACTCAGTTGATAAAAGTAATGCTATAAGTGTTATTGAGTTAAACGATAGTAGCTTAGATTCAATTCATTCAGTTAGTCCAAATATATTACATCAAAGAAATTGCAACACTAAATTGGGCAATTCTTTTGTTAACAAGTCCACTACTTCAACACCAAGAACTACGACATTCATAAATATTGATGATGAAAACACCGTAATTTCCACTGTACCAAAGTTTCTTTTCACAAATCGTACTAATGCTCAAATTCCACCGTCAAGTAATACAAATTTTATAGACCTAATAAATGATAGTAGCTCAGATTCTATCTATACGATTGATAAGATAAAAAATGACAGTTTATTGACATCATTTTCAACATTGCCATTGAATAATAATGCTCAACAAAATTGTCAAAATTCTTCAACTTCCGTTTCAAATGCACCGAGGAAAATAAATTCTCCAAGCCATGACAGTTTAACTACAAATTTTGAAACAAACAATTGTGTATCAATTGCGTCACCATTAAGAGGAGGTGACATTAGGTCAAATTGTTCATATCCAATTAACGATGGAGATTATTATGCAAACATTAATACAAAAACAAATGAAGACTTCTGTTCAACAAATTTCTCAAGCAATACAATTTCACCTAAATGTAGTAATTCAAAATTACTATCCAAATTTACTGAGCAATTATTTCAATGTAAAGATATGCCATCAACATTTTTAAACACTTCACCAATTAATAATGTAGAAAACAGTGATGATATCAGTGATACAATATGGTCGGATAAGACAAATGTTTTAGACAAATCTAATTCATATTTTGAACAGTTGAAAAATATCTTATCGAAGAAAAATATAATATCACCTTCTAACAATCTTGTCAATTCCCCAGTATACATAAAAGAACCTGTTGATTTAACTACATGTTCATCAAGTGAATACACTTCATTTAGACCTCAAAGTTCTCAAATTGAAACTGATCAATCACCTATTACATCACAAACTACATCAAATGAAAAAGAGGATGAGCAAAATAAATCAGCCTTTGAACAAATAATTGACGATCCGTGGATGGACTATAATGATTGGCAACCAGTTAATATTAGTCCTCAATATGTGTCACCAGTTTTATCGGAGAAAAATTCTCCGGTCTTAGTAAATGACTCTGAAGTATTATCAACACCCCAAAAAATAGTAAATCATATTAATATGGATTTACAAACTTCACCACCAACTATTTCAAGTAATGTTGATATAGTAAATCATCAAATGAAAAATGCAGTAACACCAAATAAATACGGCAGTAGAATAAGTACTCCAAAGAGTTTACGCAGGGTTCAATCAGAATCTGTCATTGGAACTAATGGACAAATAACACCTTTGCCAAATTATAGTACAATGAAAACACCAGATTTAAGAGTAAGTATTTCTTTAAGAGACTTAGCATTAACTAGTAACAAATGGTCCTAGATACTTCTGTTTATAGATTAATCATGTACTTATTATTTCATTATACCTACCGAATATCTTTGATAGTCCTAAATGAGTTTAAACTATTTTATGTCTTAATTAGTAGAGATATTATAAGGGTACTTGAATGACTAATAAATGTAATTTTACCATCTTTATTTAGAAGTTTTGACAAAACATTTTCAAGAAAGAAATACATAGCATAGGTGTCCTAAGAGGGTGCAAGTTAATTTAATTAAAATATTTATTAGAGAAAAATCTAGTAATTGTTTTTGATTAGTGCACTCAACTTTTATTATAGACAATTTGAATAAATTTGAAACTTAGTTTGTAATTAAAAAGTTTTAGTTACATATTTAAATATAAGTATATAGTCAGTAATCAATATTAATTTCTTACATGCAGTTTTTTCACTAAAAATTTTAATAATTAACCAATTTTTATTTGAATTTTCAATTGTAATTTTAGAAAGAATTTGAACGTTATGGCCTTAAAGATCTCGGAAGGCGCAAAGGAAAGCTTATATTAAGACATATCTATGATGTAACTCATCCTAAATATGATTCTGAAGAAGCAAAATGTGTTGAAGACTCTGAACAGTATTCTGATTCTTCTGATAGGTAACTATATTTTAAACATTTAAATTGTTATTATCATTTATTAGTACTGAACACAAGCATAATTTATTGTGTTGTACATTTAATATTATAGTTCAGAACCTGGAATGCCTTTATATGAAGCTGGAGATTATGACGAATTGGAAACTTATAGTCAAACAAATTTATCAAATAAAAGTAAGTTTTATAAAGATCTATAGCAAGTATTATCTATATATATATATAAAAATGAATGTATGTATGTATATATAAAAATGAATGTATGTATATATATATAAAAATGAATGTATGTATATACGGGAATTAGACTCTGAAACTAAGAATTCTTATTTATGTATAACTTTAAAGAAGTAATTTATTGATTTTCAGTAGCTTTTCTGAACTAAAAAAAAAAAGTGATTTGTAATTAACGTTTAAGAAAAGCAAATATTATTTTAACTGACTATATAATATTACTATGGCATATATACTACTATAATTATTGTTAATCGTTATTCAACGCTAATACATTATCATTGCTATATGCTATGGTTTGTGAAATATAAGACACATAGTCTATTTTTGTTGTGTCTCATTCAATTACAGTGACATTAATCAAATAAAATGTTGTTTTTCAACTATTATCAGTTTATTATATGTATTTAAAACTAGAGCTGTGTTTTGACTTGAGCTACATTTGATCACAATTGTGGTTATTTTATAAACACAATGGCTATGTCTCGGGCAAACTATTACTCAAGCAGAGCAAATGTGGTTTGTTTCAAAACACTTACTAATTAAAGTTTGTGCTTAGGAAAATATACTAGGAAAATTATTTATGTATTTTGTATACAATTTTGAATCATAATAAATGTTGTTATTTTAGCTTCAATAGATATGGGCTTTAGAGATTTGCTCAGAGTCAATGAAAATCTTCATAAAAAGATTTTGTGTTATGAACCTATTTGGATTGAAGAACTGAAAGATGATTTAAAACAGTACAATGTAAACATAAGTATGCAAAAACTTATGACGTTCTTGGATGATAAAGTAAAATATTTATTAAAATTTAAAATGTTAGTTATTAGATTAATATACTTTTTTTTAAATTTATTTATTATATTAGCCAACCTACTATTTCTTTCATACATCAAAATTATTTTTATTCTTATAAGATATTAATGAATTTAACTACTTATTAATAATTGATTCAATTATTGTTTGTAAGTTTTCCATGAAAATATTGATTTCATTAGTTTTCATAGTACACAGTGATTTTTTAAAATTTGAATACATTTGACCATATTTATGAATCCGTGAGATTTTTTGTACCACTTAAAGATGATCCTGTGACAATACAAACTTCCGTTTTTTCATTTTTAATGAAAAACTAAAAATTGCCCATACCTGGTATGCTAATGACAAGAGGGGAAAATGCCCCCCAATGATGCCACTGAAATAATTTGCTTTAAAAAAGGGGGGGGGGGTTCTTGTTTGAAAAACAGAAGTTTGTATTTACTAATCTTTAATAGTACAAAAGATATTAGGAATTGGAAAATATTCTAAAAATTTAGTATAAAAGGGAAAATTGGTGTGAGTATGCTTAAAAAATCACTCTGTATAAGGCGATCCATTTTAGGGTCATCTGAAGTTCCTACATTAGTCAAAATTGTAAATATTTGTTTTTTGTTGTTAATGTACAATTTTAAGATTTGTATATTTATCTTTCCAGTGTGTGTCATTTCGTTCAAAGTCAATAAATGATCAGAGGAAAAAATTAGCAGCAAAAAAAAATACTAAAAGAAAGAAATTATTTTAAATTATTTATTTGTTACTGTGTTTTTTGACATATTTTCTTGTTTGTATAATATTGATGTTAAATAAATAATTGATGTATTATAATATATTTTTCATTTGTTAGTTATAAAAAATAATAATAAAACCCAATTACAGTCATAAATAATTATTTTTATACAAGCCATAATATTGTTATTCATTTTATATAAGGAATTTGGAAATATTAATTTTACTGTTTCTGCTGACTATCAATTTAGGAATTGTGAAAATACATATCTGTGCCAGAGTTGGCAGAATCTTGGATACAATTGTATCTTGTATTTTTTGCATCAAATCTTGCATACCAGCTCTATTAAGTATCGAGTATTTTGTACTGCAATACATTCCTAGTCATTGTATACAGTATTTGATAAGACAATGTCATAAAAAGATACTAGACACATTAAAGTAATACTTTGAAACGTCTTGTTTTATAACGTCCGTATTATGCTAATATTAGGTACATAATGGTTGTATGGTCACCCTACTATAAAGCCATAGAGGTATACCCAGTAGAGGAGGTATTTATATATTTAATTATATTCGATAAAAATAAATCTTTAAATACGTATGCATAAGAACAATATTATCCTAATGTAAAAAGAACTTTATATTCAATTCAACACAAGCTTGTGTTTCTTTTTCTTTAGAAGCAGCTTTAACATAGTTCACAGTTACAGCTACCCACCTGCAAACCACACGTCAGGTCTAAAAACTTTTGATGTTAATATCTATTATGTACCAATAGTACGATCTGCATGTATTTTTGTATTATTGAACAGAAAATAGCAACAGAACGATGCTATTTGGATTGTATTGGGGAAAATGTGTAAAATCATCTCGAAAAATAAACCAAAAATATCACAATATCACCAGTGACAAGAAAGTAACCTGTCAATATTATTAAAACGAAAGCATTAATATTTGAGCGCTTTTCACGATTCTTGGATACCGAGGTGGTGGGCCTAGGTTTATTAAAAACCACCTAAATAAACTATTATTAATCAATGCCGTTAGCGGACGTTGCATATTATACGTTCTGAATAATCCATTTAACTCCGTTAAGGTTAATATCGGAGCAAATTGACATATTATCAAATTTATGAGTAAGAGTATTATCTAGCGAACATCATAGGTTTTTATTTAGATTTTAATTTTAAAGCAAGTAATGAGTATTTTATAATTCACATGCAATTTTAAAACACTCATAACTTGCCATAAAATTAAAATCCAAAAGAAAACATAGTTACATACCCGAGTCAGATAGACTATTCAGAACGTACAATTTGCTATGTTATGCATTCGTAAGACAGTGACAACGTGTAGCGTCCTCTCAATCCGGCTTTGTGTGAGAAATCAGAACGGGTCTGTGCGTCCCTAAATATATTGGTCTACACTTTAGTCATGGGTTTGTGAAGAACTGTGTACCGAAAATGAATACCGAGCTGTTCAAAAAAAACGAATTGCCACGATCCCGTCATAAATCATAATAATATTATCATCTCTTGACAAGAGACCCGACTTGTGGGGGACGGACGTGATTACTGATTTTCATGGATTAAAAACATTATCATCTCGACAGTCGACGCAGATAACCAAGGTTTATAGATAATATTATCTATAAACCGTGGTAGATAACAATACTTTTTGGCGGGATTTGATTCCGTGCGTTTTTGATTGAAAGCTTATCATTTTTACACGATATTTTGATAATTTGATGTAATATTATTTCAGTGGAGACTAGGAATTCTGTTGTCGGTGCCGTTTCTACTATTAACTACTTAAGTCAGCAAGTCTGTAATTCGTAAGTTGTAACAGTAAGGAACACTGATGTTTTGATCTTCGGCTGTAAATCATTTTCAATATACCTATTATATTGCGTAAAAGTATGTTCATTGATGTGTTCAAGACGTGATGTAAACGTCTACTTCGTAAACGTTAACATTTTTTAGACTACGCATAACTTAAAAACTACCTAATATTTACGAAATAACGTTTTAGTCATAAATATGAAGTAGATGTAGCACAATAGGCACTCGGATACCCATGGGGCAATTTCTCAATAGTTAGTTTTTCGTTTTCGTCTCCAGCAATAAATAATCAAGTATGTTTATATCAATCAATTCAAATACTTGTGTATAAATAATATATTCTCATGATGTTAATCGATCATTTTACTTGTCTTTCCAGAAACAAAAATGGAAAAAATGGAAGTTGATGTCGCGGTAGTCGACAAAAAGTTCCCGTTTGATCTTTGGAGAAAATTTAAAAGCATGTTTACGTTTATAATGGACGAAGAAGCCGAGTCATTGGAAGAGCATGCTAAAATTATGCGTGAAGTTCTGAGTAAAATGGGAGAACAAGAAGGAGTTTTTAGTCCGTTTGTTAGCATCAAAAGCAATGCGTTCAGTGTTGATTACTATAAAGGTCTATACCTATTTAAAATACATTATTTATTTTCTATAGTTGTATTTAAGGAACCTAACTTTTTATGTCCTTATGATAAAAATTTGATTTAAAAGTCTGGATACATATTTTTTAAGATGTTTAAAATGTTTTTGATGATGTTTACTTAACATCATAACAAGTTTAAGGAAAGTAAATATAATATTATAATATACCAGTGTTTTAATTTAAATTAAATTCAAACAATTTTTTTTTCAGAATTCACTATCTGGATTATTGGTCAACTTGTAAAAATTCTTAGTCAAAAGGGATTTTCCCCCTTACATGGTAATTCAACTCATAGCCAAACATGTTTATTGGAAGTACTTTCTTGCCAAAATACGTATATTTATGATTGTGCCATTAATGATTATTCAAAATTTATAACAAGTAAAATAAACAATATAAAGTAATATTATTTTTTAAAACATCTACTATAATTATTGTAATATTTAATTTAGAAATGGCGGAAAATGTAGGTAAAGATTCATGGCCAATTGTCATTACATGGTGTAATCCTGAAAAGAATTTTCGAACTCAGTTGTCTGTAATTGATTTTACTCCTATCCACATTTCTATTAATGATCGTGATAGTTATGTTTATTTACTATCAAAAATGTTTCATTTATTTTCTAGTAGTGTGTTTTCTATAAATTATATTAAAACAAATACTACTGTAAAATTCTGGCAATCTGTCACATTAGCTATACACAATTCAAATTCAATAGAAGTTACACAAGCCGGACTCCATTTAATTTTGCATATGCTAGCTTCAACATCACATAAAAAATATTTTGAAGTAAGAATACAGAATTATATTAACTATATTAATATTTATAATTATAACTTAAAAATTGTGTCCTTACATATTATATTTTTTCAGATACTGGAAAATATTTATAAAATGCTGTTTGATACTATTGAGAAAGTGTGTTTGAAATATAATTCTTCTACAGAACAATCTAACGAGATTCAAAACATTTTGAGTAACATATTTAGTATTATATGTAAAGCAGGATCAATTCATGTTGTATCTATAAATATGGCAATAATAGAATTAGTTTTAAAATTACTGGTTTCTGATAAAATTAAAGGTAATTTATATTTGTTTTCTAATCAATGTAAATATATATATCCATTTTAAAAATTTAAAAAGTTAGTAGATAAAATACCTAACTTGTAATACTAATCCTTTCTGTTCAACTTAATTTTTTCTTATAGCTGTGATTTTTATTAAACGTTTGTTTTACAACCATATTATATTTAGTAATTTAAGTAAAAATATTTGGAAGAAAGGCATTTTTGTACTTGCTTCATTGCAATTATTAAGTTCTTCATATAAGTTAAAAATTAGTAAAATGATATATTATTTTATTTTTAGTCACAAACAAACTGTCTGGAGCAATGTGTAACATGATTAAAGGATTACTAGATGATGAAATTGTTAATCCTAATATAATAATTGAAAAATGTCCGATGCGTCAATTGATTGATGTATCTTCACCAGTAAGTATTACACTGATTTAATATTTTATTTATTATTTAAAAGTTTTATATTAATGAATAGCTCACATATTTGTTTAATTAATCTAAATAACACGAAAAAAAAAACGATAAAACAATGTATATTTCATAAAACATTGTGTATAAATAGTTAAATAAATAAATTTGTTCCTTTCATAATTAATTAAAATCTATAAAACAGTGATGCCCAACCTTATTTGGGGAGATATATTAGAAAAATGTTGCGTTTGCGTAATAGAATTGTTATGTTTCATTAATACATAGTACATTGTACTTTCTTGTTAGCTTGTACAGTTATTGTAACTTTTTATTGTATTTCCCACTGCTAATCTTGACCAGGATATAGATTGTAGTTTACTTCGATATAAATATAAAATCCAGTATCTATTATTTATTAGGGGGAGAGAGTTTTAAAACTGAAACCCTTTCTCCAAAAAAAAAAAAATGTCATAAATACAATGTTACAGTGATATTTTTTTCAAATTTTATTATTATGTTATATACACATTAATAGTTGTACATTATAAGGTTTGCGGCAATCGTCAGTTGATTATTTCATTTAAAATTAATTTTAGTTTTACATACTGGCGGTTAGGTTGAGCAGTTGTAGTCTGTTGCCTTTAATCAATAATGATGATAAAAATAATAATTATTACTGTCGACTGTTAATGCCTTGAAATTCTAATTAATAGTAATTGTGTGTTTGTGTGTAAGGGTAAGTAGGATAAATTTGCTTAACCCTTAACAACATCCTGAGTGTGCCTGACTTTTATACTGCACAAGTAGCTAAAAACAAATGTTTTCTTGCATACTAATAAGTTAACAAAATAAAATAATAGATTGAATGAATGATAATCTTTACTCAATTTTAAGAATTGGTACAACAAATTTGGGCATAATTTCTCATCATTGGCCTATAAAACTTTATCATAAATTTCACATTAAAATTTAAATTGTAGGTATATATTTATATAATATAAATAATGTATAATATAATACAGTGATAATAATTTTTCTGGAACATAAAAAATATTTTTAATTAAATTAAAAGAAAGAAATTCAAATATATTTTTAAAATGTTTTCTCATCCCAGAAATTGGTTACAGTATCACTGGGCATTAGCGGTATACAATATTAAAGCTTAAATGTTGTTGTTTTTTTTAGGGAATGAATGTGTTGTTTGAATTTTTTATTTTACAAGAGCTAAAAAACAATAAAGAAATTATTGATGAAGAAAATGATAATGAAAATGCATTATTTGGCAATGAAAAGTTAGTTAAATTTTTATACATCAGTACTTACTTATAATTCACGATAATACTATTTAACATTTTTATTTTTATTTCAACATAATGTGTTTCTTTTAATTTTATTAATTGTGTATAATGTAATTTTAGAAATAATTCTATCAATATGACAATGCTAAGTTCAATTTGGTTTCAATTTTGGAAAAACCTAAACCAAACTTTACAATCTTCTACTGAAAATATTACTAAAAAAGAGTTTCAAATCATAAATACTACTGCATGTCTTTCCCATCATTTAGACATGGCTTTTAATAATGAAAACTATCAATTTTTGCAAAATATAAATATTAATAAATTGTTAAGTAAAATGATGGACTATGTTGTAAAACATGATGATCGTTTCACACTAGAAACATTGATATCTACATGTGGCAGTCTAGTGAACTTAAAAGAATATTCTTCCATTTTGAATAATGATACTAAAACATTAATTGCTATCCTGTCTCTGCCGTGGATGAGTACTTCTAACAGCATGTTCAGAAATTTGGCATTATACAAACATCTAAATGTTATTATGAACAAGTATTCTGCTTTACTTAGTAAGTAATTTTGTATAATAAAAATTTAAATAGTTTTAAGAATGAAATTATCTAATTAAATATTTATTTTCAGATGATAAACGAATAATGCAAAAGTGTCTTACTTATATTAGTCATATACAAATTAATATGTTGTGCGATTGGAGACAAAATCTTGTTATTACATCACTTAGAAATAAAAATGTATGTGAAACATCAATTCTAAATTTGCCATTTTTATTTCATAAGCAAAAAAATCAAAATATTTCTATTTTATTTGAAATAATTGAAGATTTTGATGAGACCACAAATATTGTATTTGTTAAAAATCTAAGAATTCTCATGTGCGCTATGTATGGTAAAACGATTAATCAATATAATAAAACTACTTGCCAAGAAGAATTATTTTGTATTGATTGTGATCGAAACAAAATTCAACAAAATTCGCAAACATGTTCAATAGACGATACTTGTAAAAAAATGTTAAATGAATTTTGGAAAATATTAATTCTATCTTTTGTAAACAATTTGAATACAGTCATCAGATGTGAAATCATTAAGAACATACCAATGATAATAAACCATTTTTATCCAGATAGTTCTTTTAGAAAACATATGTTGATGTTGATTAATGACAAAGACGAAGAAGTACGCATTCAGAGTTCAAAAATGTTAAATTCTATTATATTTGAAAAAGATTCCTCTGGAAATATTGAAATAGTTGAATCAGTTTTTTATCAAATGTTAAATATTCTTTGTTCGACTGTAAATAATAGTCTCAAAGTTGGAAATAATGAGCTACAATATACTTGTTTAGAAACTATTTTCAATGTTGGATGGTAAGTCTTACTTTATATCATATTAAAACAGTTATATTATGGTTATAAATACTTGTGGTACCAAGTAGCTAGTTCAGCTTACGCCTGGTATAGTATTAAGTGTTTTATTTAGTTCATGCATGGATCGTTGATAGATCACTTAATTTTTTGTCAACTTTTATGAACACGACCATTTTCAGAGTTTGTGTATTTTTTGTTTTTAACTGTTTTTTTTCTGTTTAAAAAAGTATATTAAAAATTACTTAATTTTAATTTAATATGTAATTTACTTATATGACAATATGCTTTGTGCTAGTATATGTTTCATTTTTCATTTATTACCTATTTCAAATCTTAAAAGTATTTGAAATGTATTTTAAATATTTTCTGAATGGATGTTTTATGTGGGCATTATATTATGTATATATTAACTATTAAGTAACATCATTTTAAATTTGGTAATTTATTCAATAAAATTAAAAATTAAATGAATGATGGTACCTAATAGATATAATTATTTATTAATTTAACTTTTTTTTGAATGATATCTATTATTATTTATTATTAATAATAGACAAAAAAACAACATAATATTCACTTGGATTTTCACTATTTTAAACATATGTTATATTCTTTTTAAACAATGAAGGAGACGTCGCACCTGCATGTGTTGTCTCTGTCTTGCACCATATGACACCAAATTTTTGTTAGCTAATTTCAATAGGATGCTGTCAGTTTTGATATTATTGTAAATTGACCTATTATCAAACTTTTAAGTAACAACATTATCTGTGTTCTCTCATTGGTTTTTTTAGGATATTTTAAAATGCTCATAATTCACTTAAAAACTAAAATATCGTAAAAAACCAACAAGAGATTTTGTTACTTAAATGTTTGATTATAGGTCAATTCAATCTAATATCAAAACTGACAGCACCCTATTGAAACTAGTGAAAGAAAATTTGGTATGCTGTACGTGTGCAAGACGGAGACAACACATAAGAGTGCGACGTCCTCTAAAAACAAATGTTTTAAATTCATGTTTAAAACAAGTTGTTTAAAATATTGTGTTTTAAACACAACAACCTTTACCATTTTACTGATATGAAATCTATGTTTTCAAATTAACAATATGTACAACAATTTTATAAATTTTTATTTTCAGTGTGCCAATTGACTCAACTATACTTCCATCAATGGAATTCATGTTTCTATTTTTAATTCATCCAAACTCTTCATATGGAAGTGTGGCAAAATTTTATATGACTGAAATTGCTGCAGCCCATAAAACAAAATTTTTAGTAATATTTGATAGATATGAAACTGAATTAATGCAATACATTGCTAATAATTTAGTTGCGTGTTATCATACTTACCATCCCAACATTGATGTAAAAAAAACATACAACAAATTAGGGTTCACACATAGAGATATGTATGCAATAAAGCAAATTATCAAATATATATTTCCTTGGTGTATTAAAAAGCCAGGAACAAGGACAATTTTAAGTGAAATTGCTTCATTATCACAAAAAACCGAAAGTGCTTTGGTTAAAGAATCATTTAAAGTAAATATATTACGTTTGTACAATTTTATATTTTTGTGTTAAAATAATAGTATTTTATTTATTACTAGTACTGTTTTTCTCATCTATTACTGTCTGAAGATGTAGACATTCGTAAACAAGGCTGTTTACTTTTAGAAGAAATAACAAATACTCCTTTGGTGCATTTGGTCAGACTTTCATTTACTGTGAGGAAAACTATTTTTTATGAGTAAAATATAAGTATAATAAATCATTTTATTTTTAAAGCCAATCATAGCTGAGATACTCACTCATTTCCATTCGAAACATGATCAAGCTACTGAAGCTATTAAGATAATACAAACATATGATGTTCTATTTAATGTAAAAAATGATACTTCGATTGTTAATTTTGTAAGTATGTTTTTGATATAAACTATATTAAATTCAAACCAATATATTCTAAATTACTATGCATAATGAAGGATATTAAGCTGAAGTAGCCGAAAATATAAAGGTTTCAATTTTGATAAATTTTGAAAAGTTCATAAATATAGTGTATTATATTATTAACATAAATGTTAACTTATAAAATAATGGTATAATTTTGAATATTTTCCCTACATAGTTATACTATTTCAGATAACCCCCTATTTAATGCCCTATGTCCTATATACAGTTTATAATGTAATAGTGGGCTTTGCATACTGTACATAATATTTTAGTAAAAATTGTGATTTGAATTTTTATTTTCAGGCAGATTTTCTATCTCCAAGATTTTTAGGTCTTTTAATGATTTTAGAATCAAGATTAGTAAAAAATTCCTCTGATTCTATCAAGGAAAACATTTTATTATCGTTAGGGGATATTTTCAAACTAATGGGCAGTCGCTTTGTGACACCTGCAAGGTTTAAAATATTGGCTATGTTACGTACAGCCATATCGTTAAAAAACAGCGCTTTCGTATATCTAGGGTTAAAAGCCTGGGATTCATTTATTCATTGGTATGTTTCTCATTGCCTAATTCTTAACTTAGTTAAATACAAAATTATTTATTGTTCTTAGTGTTCATATGGAAGCATTGGGGCCTATGTTGAGTTCCATATTTGTGTCTCTCGTGCCACTAATAGATATTTATCCAAATAAAGTTGCCAATATGTTTTATTTTATGGTCAAAGAGAATGAAAAATATCTGGAGAATCATATAGCAGAATTATATTTCTTGGACCCACATCCAGCTAATCCTGTAGTCTACAATATTGTCCAAAAATACACAAAAAATGTATTGTATGTTTTGATTCTTTTAACTGATTTTATTATCAAACTACAGTAACCAGTTAACTGATTTTGTTAAACTATATATTTTTAGCAAACAACCGCTGAATAAGTTATTGATTTGGTTACTGGATATTGTGGCTCATACAACATTGGAAGTTAAACTTCATGGCTTAAAACGACTACATTTAGAACTTTCAGTTCAACAGTCCGAAGTAACTAAATTGATATTGTCCAGCGATAATGTTAATTCTGTTATTATTGAGGTAAAAAATCATGTTGTATAATATATAATAGACATTTTAATTTATTTAACATATATTTGGTTTGGTTAGTTATTAGAAGTTTTAACTGAAAATTTACGACATCATGATAAAAGAGTGAGACTTGCTAGCAGTGAATGTTTAGGAAAAATTGGAGCATTAGATCCTAGTTATTTGCCAAATAATATCATTAAAGAAGGTACGTATACTCATTAATTAGACTATAGTTTTAAAAGAGATCTATCACTAATAATTTTTACTTTATAAACTTTAATATATAATATTATGTTTATTTAAATATTAAAAATATTGTTTAAAATTGGTTGATAAACATTTCTGTTTTTTACATAATGCATGCTTTTTTACTTAATTACAATTTAATTATTTAACTAAAATTGTATGCAATAAATAATATCTTGTTTTTAAATAAAAATTCATATGAAAAACTTTTGTATCATTTAATAATATGTGTATAATTAGCTTATTTTACAACTCGACTTGTATTTAATATTTTTCAGGACGAAACAAAGAGTTTCCACTAGATATAAAAAGTAATGACTTTGCCATACGTGCAATAACCATATTAGGACAAGGTTTACAGTCTGCTAGAAATTCTCGATACATGGATTCTTTTGCAGTTGCAATACAAGTATTACTTCATATTCATACACTTAAGTACATAACTTATTTATCATTAATCTTTTAGAAAATTTTACAAGTTTATAATGTGAAGAAAGACTCGGAAATCTGGTTATCTATTCCAAGCACATTACACGAAATTATAGATCCACTTTCTTCATCTCGCTACACTCTGGAAACAGAACAATACCAAACAGGAATGCCACATCCAATATTTGGGTATTAGTTTATTTATTTATTTATCCAAATCTAACAAATAATATAAATATATTTCAATTAATTTGTTAGATCTGGAAAAAGTGGTACATTAAACTTGTGGGCTTATAATTGGGTCAATCGCCTTGTTCCTTTGATTACTGATGAATATGCCAAACGCATTTTTGTGTATTGTAAATCAAGCATACGATCAGATAATGAAGCAATGCTTTTATTTTTACCATATGTTTTACGTAAGTTATATTATAATTCATTTTAATATTATAATTTGTGATTAGTAATATAATTTTTTTTAAATGTAGTTTACACTATTTTAAGTACAAACGATGTAAATAGCAATTTAATATATGAAGAACTTCAAGCTGTTATTAGTAATGATGTAGATGATATAACAACTAATAACACAAATATCCCAGAAACTATTAACGACATTATGGCTGGTAGACAAATTGCTATGGAATATGAAATTACCAATTCTTCAGAACAACAAAATGAAACTACTACTCGTGTAATGTATGTTAAGACAGCATTCACATTATTTGATTTTTTATTTAAATGGTCTCGAGAACAAAAAGCATCAAAGAACAATATCTGTGAACCAGTTATGAGTAATATTATTGTTTTAAAATAAGATTTTAGTTTGGTACTTATAGTAACATACTTTTAGATTTTTTAACAAGATTTTGTAAATTAAAACTGGCTGAAAAATCACTGGAGTATGATGAATATGCTCGAGCGCTTTTGTATCTTGAAGATTATATTCATGACAATAAAGAGAAACTTCAAGATCATCTACCAACTCTTTCTGTATGATTAAATTTAACTTATATGTCTAATTGTTTTTAATAACTTCTATTTTATAATTTTATTTAGCAAATTTATTCTAAGCTAAATGATGCTGATAGTCTTAAAGGTATTATTGCTGTTCATGATAATGATCCATCACCTCAAGAAATGATACTTTTACATGAAGTTAATGGACAGTTACAAGTAAAATGCACACTTTGCACAACATAGTTCATCAATCAATATATATCAATATTCATATTGCTGTTTATTATATAGGGTGATTTTTTAAGCATGCTCGCCCCATTTTAATGTTTAAATTATACATTTATCCAAATATTCACAATATTTGAGGAGTATCTAGCAGTGATATCTACTTGGGTTTTTAAATTAAAATTTACATGTTTCAATTTGAATTGTGAATCAAATGATTTTTCTGAAAATGTCCACGTCGTGTAATTGAAATTTGAACGAACCAGATAATTTTTTTTTTTTTGAAAATATTGATGTATTTTAATCAAAATATGAATCAACGTTTCTGAGTAATTCTACTTTTATAAGGATAATAGTCTATTTAAAAAATATTATTTACTTTTATTTCAAAAATGGTCGGGTACATTATTAATTCATAAACATTTTGCAATATTAAAAAATTGTATGCTCAGTTGTAATTATTAACAAATATTTTAAATTGCATACTTAATTATTATATTACCAAACCCGTTATAAATTTAAAAAGTATTTAATAGAATATTTTTCTTAGTATTTAAAGTAGAATAACTTAGAAACTTTGATTCATATTTTGATTATAATACATCAATATTTAAAAAAAAAAATTATCTGGTTAACAATTTGTATTAAATTATGTAGGTTCTCATAAGAAAAACCAAAGTTGGTATTGCCGCAAGATACTTCTTAACTGTTGAGAAAAATCTAAGTAGTCAAAATATTGTCTTTCACCATACCTAAGAATTCAAAAAATCATTGTAAGAATATATACATAATTTTAATTTCAAACAAAAAATTAGGTGAGCACTGAGCATGCTCAATCCTGTATAGTTTACAAATTGTGAATTTTAATTTTTAACTGAATACTGTAATTTTAACTAATCCAGTAAATTGCAGTGATACAGTTAAATATTGCAGTCAGTAATTGCAGTTCCAAAAAGTGCTCCTTTTTGTCTTACAATCCGATTGTTATACATAATACCATTGATTATAAATACTAGTATTTATAATCAATGATAATACATATATTATTTTATAAAAAACTTAATTTGTTTTAGGATGCAGCTGCATGTTATGAAAAATTAGCACAAATGTATTCCGACCCTAGTTTAGAATTTCATAAAGGTATGGTTAAATGCTATCTAGGAATTGATCAACCATTCACAGCATTAAAAATAGCTGAAGGCTTAACAAACATCAAGTAATATATTCATTTCTCAATATTTTTAATATTTCATTGTTCATCGTTTTAACACTGTGAAACCAAATTTAAGATCAGATTGTCAAAACACGTTATTTGGTGAGAAAGCTGAAGCAACATGGAGTCTTATGATGTTTGATAAATTAAAAGAACTTTTGACTGAAAAACCACTAAATGCTAGTGAAAGTTGGGGTGTTTGTATTGGTCAAGCTTTAGTATACTTTTTACATAAAGATAAGAACAGTGTACGTAAAGAAATTTCCTCTATAACAAACCTGGTCACTGAATCTCTGTACATGTCAATGGTTGGATCTGCCGGATATAAAGAGGCATATCCCTTTATTGTTAAGTATGTTTTTATAGAGTATATTTGCTTACTATCTTTAATTTGTATTGGTCATAGGTTGCACATTCTGAATGAGATGGAACAAATATTTGATACTATACTAAAAATTGTTGATGGCGATACGTGTACAAACACTAAATTAAAAGAACTGATTACTAATGAAATGGATGAACGACTACAGTGTTTACAACCTCAGGCATATGTGTTACAGCAAGTTCTATGTATGCGTAGAGTTGTATTAACTGCTGCTCAACATTTAGTTACAGACGAACTAAAGCCTATTATAAACCATCAAATTGGTATAAGCTGGCTGAAAAGTATTAAAGTCGCAAGAAAGTAAGTGTTATTAAGATTCAACAACTATTAAAAATAATCAATTAATTATCAATAATTTATCTTATATAATAAATAATTTCAAGTTTAAAACCTGGCCAAGTCACAAATGTTCCGTACAAAACCAATCACTTTAATTTATGCTTTCACTAATACCTCATCAAAGTCCTGAGGTTTCTATTTAAAGCTCAAACTCTTAACTTGTGACTTCACTTGCTAAGGCCTCTGTTTTAACTTTTCATTATAATTTATAAGTAAAGTATACAATTCATAACAATTTTATCCTATTATGTTATTAATGTATTTTCCACTAAGAATTTTTCATTCAAACATTAAACATTAGAATAATTTACTTCTAAAAAAAAAAAAAAAACACTCGTTCATATAAAAATCAGTAACAACACTAACTAAATCCGCTCAGATACCTGAGAATGAATTGTTACAGACTAGTATTTCTTTGACTTATTTTATGCTATGAGCCCCTTCTCTTATTAATTATTTTAAAATCACATTTGTTTGTTTTATTCCTTTATTTTTATACTAAAATTAAACAGATTGTAATATTAATTAATTATACTTAGATCTCTAAATTTTCAACAAGCCTATTCAAATATATTGGCAGCTGAAAAGTATAAACCCACAGAACTTTTTATTGAGAAAGCTAAATTGTTGTGGAAAAAATCTGATCAAGGACAAGCAATTGCAACTTTAAAAAAAGGGATTAATATTCTTTTTCCAAATATGGACATTATTAAAACTTTACCATGTGATGAAAAAATAGAAGAACGAAAAACCTGTGCCTCTGTATGTACAATATTTTATTAATTTGTCATATTATTTATCATGTCTATAGTAATCATGGGTTTAGGTAAATTATTTCTAAATTTACCCCCACAGGTTTCACTATTGTAAACATTTCAGAACTAATAAAATGTATATTATTAACAGTTTTAATTGTAAATTTAAATTGTTTCTTCTTGTACATTAAATCTATTAACCGTGGAATGATACATATGGGAACAAATACATTTTATTTAGTTGGGAATGTTTATGAAGAAAGAAGTAAAATTGGCACTAATTTCTGCCCATTATTAATAATCATTTTAAAATGTATTAATTTAAATGTTTAGGCTTTATTATTATTATCTAAGTATAATGACAAAACTGTAAATGTGGATTTGGAATCTAATTTATCAAATATTGAAAATGCGTATGAAATGTTTGGAATGTGGGAAAAAAGTCTTGTTAGGTTGGCACATTATCAAGATCGTATTCTCAACACTATGACTCCTGCAGTCTATTATACAAAAGGATTGTAAGTAATTAATTATACTTTTAAAAAAACAATAATCAATTGAAAAACATAATAATTAACCAATTAAAAATGTTTAAGGAACTCAATTAACAATATAATTCATTGTTATGGATTGTCGTTGCAATATGGTTGTGAGTATATATACCAGTCAATGCCGAAAATGTTGAGTGTTTGGTTGGATTTTGGAAGTGACTTTAATCGAGATTTAAAAAAAAAAAATAATAAAACATCATTGTATTTGGTAGAACGAAAAAGAACATTTATAAAGATGACTAAACTCATTGGTAAGTAAATGCTTAGTTAAAAGATTTTAAGTTTATTAATTTGTTTCTTAAAATAAAAATTTTAGAAGGATTTATGTTGCGATTGCCGACATTTATGTTCCTCACTGCTTTTTCTCAAATAACATCTAGAATATGTCATCCTTTAGAAGAATGTTTTAAAACTTTGACTGATATCATAGTGAAGTGCATACTTGACTATCCCAATCATTCTCTATGGATGCTCATGACTCTACATAAAGTATTAATTATTGATATTATATTAGAATTAATATTTTTTAGAATTAATGTATCTTTAATTACAAATTGTGTTACAGTCACCATTTACAGTAAGACTGAGTAGATTCAATTCCATTCTCAAACATTCAAAATTAGTCAAAGTTAAAACTTTGTTGGTTCAGTTTATGGAATTATTTGAAAATTTATCGGAATTGTGTAACACCAGTCCTCAAAATGCACCAGTTGGTGTTAAATTTCCTCTACAGAAAATTGCGAAAAATCTACCCCGTTTGCTAACAAATGGTTATTTTAGCAATATTATGGTACCAGCCCAAAAGTTTCGCACTTTGGTATTACCACGCATTAATTCTAACCGTAATACAAAACACAATCCATTTCCGGAGTAAGATATTAATAATTAATACTTTACATTTTAATATACCAGTTTTTATTATTTTAATGTAATATTGATATGTTTAGTGATCTTGTTTATATTCATGGAATCAAAGATGAGGTTTATATTTTTAGTTCCCTCCAAAAACCAAAGCGCATTATAATTTTGGGTTCTGATGGTAATGAATATCCAATGATGTGTAAACCTAAAGTAAATAATTCTATTAAAAAGTACCTATGTAGTATACAAATATTTATGTTTTGTTATAGCGGTAACAATTTTAGATGTACTTTTAAAATAAACGTGTACACTAAGTTTGTGTATTTTATGTATAACGTGTAATCACATAAAACAATACACACATAGGGACCAATATTTTATTATAATTATTTTTATTTATAGGATGACATAAGAATCGATTCTAGGTTAATGGAGTTTAATAACATTGTTAATATGTATTTGAAAAGAGACCCAGAAGCCAGGGATCGAAATCTTTTTATAAAAACATATGTAAGTATTTAGTTGTTAACATCAAACATTTCATCTTCGATGAATTACTTACTTAATTTTTAAAAATGTTTAATTATTTAAAATGTACAGAGTGTGGTACCTATGATACTGGACTGTGGTCTAATTGAATTAGTTCAAAAAGTTGTTACATTGCGGAGTGTTATTTTAAATTGCTATGAAGCAATTGGAATTAAAGTATCAAAAAGCACTTTACAAGGACTGGTTTGCAGTAAGAATATTTTTAACCATATGTAACTGAAGGAAAATATATTATTATGATTAATTTTATAACTATTACTTTAGATATAAAAGATTCTTTGGAAAAAAAAAGATCAATTTTTGTAAATAAGGCAATACCAAATCATCCACCTGTTTTTAGAAATTGGTATCTTAAAGAATTTCCTAGTCCAGGAGAATGGTTAGAATTTTATTAAAACTTCATTCAAAGTGTTGTCAATTTATAATTGATTTATTTTTTATTTTAGGTATATAGCTAGGAGTGAGTTTACTAGAACAACTGCAGTCATATCTATTGTTGGTTACATACTGGGACTCGGTGATCGTCATGGTGAAAATATCTTATTAGATTCAACTAACGGTGGTGTGGTTCATGTTGATTTCAATTGCCTATTCAATCGAGTACATATGACAAAATATACATTTTTTAATTAACTAGAAGACATATTTTATTAGTTGCTATAATTAACTCAATTTTAATTACACAGGGTGAAAAGTTTGAATGGCCAGAACGAGTACCATTCCGAATGACTCATAATATGGTAGATGCAATGGGAACTGGTGGACTTGAAGGAATGTTGTCCAGCGCTTGTGAAATAACTAATCGCGTTATGCGATCTCATACTGAACAGTTGGTTAGTGTACTTAAACCATTTTTATATGATCCTTTAGTCATGTGGACTGGTCGTGACACAATAGTTGATGAAAATTCTGAGATGGCAAATGATCAAGTAAATATATTTACTATTACTATTCATTTTTATAATTTTGTATATTCTAAAATCAAGATTATTACTTAAAAGTAAGGTCCAGAATTTTAAGTTTTAATATATAATCAAAATTATATCATAATATTCTCTATACTTTTGTATATGAGTAAACATATGGATGATTTGATTAACAAAGAGTTTTTTTTCCAATATTTGATAATATTTAATTACTTAAGCATATTAATATCTTGTAAATAGCGAGAAAAAAATACTTATGCGTCTTAATTTTGTAATTTTAATCTTGAGACAGCTTTACAATTCTTTCTTTTATGTTCCAATGAATTTGTATTTTTTTATATAATTCATTATTAGTTTTTATCTTATAACAATCTGTAACTATGTTTGTTTTTTAAGAATATAAGTATCATATTTAAACTTTTTTTGAACCAACAAATCTAGATCCTACTCATAAGTAATAATAATTCATGTGTTTATTATTAAAAAAAAAATATTTAATGGTACTAAATAAATATATATCTATTTAGGCTAAAGAACATTTGAACAATATTGAAATGCGTCTTCAGGGATATGTAAGAGCTAATTTAAAAAACTCTTCCATGCCACTTTCAGTTGCAGGACAAACACGTAAACTTATCGAAGAAGCCATTTCTGTCGATAATTTATGTCAAATGTATATAGGTTGGAGTGCATTTCTGTGATACGAGTGATAATATTAAATATTGTTTTATCATTAATTTATTATGTAAGTTTTATTTTATTTTAGGTTATTTTAAATCAACTTCACACATTGTCAATTGTATTTTTATATTCATTAATTAATTAATATTATTATGATTGTAAATGCATATCTATAAGATTTTTTGATACCTTTTTATTTTTAATAAATGTTTTCAATAATTATCATTATTTGTCTATATTTTGAGCATATTTCAACACAAATTTTACTCACACTAAACGTTTATACTTCATAGAGTACCCATGCCCTATGTTTAATAATTGTTTTACGTATGTTTTATTGAGTCTGTATTTACAAAATGTATATTTTCTGTCAATTGTGGGCATGTCTACAGTGGCCTAGGGTGCTTGGGCTGCCATTGCAATTTTCGAAAGATGTCTGTCAACACAATTTTAAGTCTGATGAGTTACAACTTTTATTTTAAACAAAAAATGTCTTTTATGCATTTTTATAATTACTTTAAAGATATGTTTGACAAAATTAGGTAGTATGATTGTGTATAATTATATATGTATTGTCAAATCCATTTCCCGACTTTTGAAAAATCTTATACTATAAAAACATAAAGCAGACAATTGTGCAGTTTGCATAAATTTTTGGATATTATTGTTGCATTATTTTTTAAATTGTAGCTAGGTGGTGTTATCCATGACTATAGATGAATAATATTTTTGGAGTTAAATTTAAACTTTAAAGGTACTTAAAATATTGAGTATTATTAATTGCAAATAGATAATAGAGACTTTTTTTTAATTATTTAAATATTTAATTTGGAGGGGGTGGCTGAAAAAATATACAGGCTTAGGTGTATAGGGCTTTTATTGGAATTGAGTGGTTATGCCATTGCCAAAACTTTCGGCCATATCTCGTAAACATGATTTGTTGGCAGAAAATGTATAGGTAAGGAACACTTTTTCATTTTTGTTTGGTTACCTATAAAATAAAGAAAACTGATTTTATTATGAAAGAATATGGCAATGCTGCTATGGGAAAAAAATTGTTCATTCAAAGTATAAATATGTGATATTATGGTGTTATGACATGATGGTAAAAACTACAGATAAATAAAAACAATTGTAGATAGTCTCATTCTGAATTTACATTTCTTGTTTACATTTATAAGGGCCGTATCCATTCATAGTAGATGCTTAAGAATGAGTATAGCTTAAGTTATACTTATGACTCATGAGATTCATAAACGAGACTTTGACTTAAGAAAAGAAAAAATATTAGTAAATTAAGGTTGGGTGAAACACTGAAACCTACCTACCTCAAGTATTGCTTTAAGTTATTATCACTCATTTTTTATTTTTTAAATTTTCAAAATTAGCTTAAGCATTACTGTCTTATTCTCTTAAGTAACGATCAGTGCCGGATTGGGAAGAAATTACTTACCGGGCAGTCCGCCTAGATCGGCCTACATCTTTCACATTTTTTATTATGGTCGATAGACTGCTAGCTCATTCCGTGTGTCGACAATAAATACGGCCCTAATTGTTGCTTTTTCAAAAATCCATTATTTTAATCGCTGTGACTAGAGACCCGGACACCGGGTATTTAATGCGTAAATATTATATCCCCGGACATGTTGTGCGTATGCGCGGGGACTTGTAATTTCTGCGCGGCGTTATCAATGTTATCAGTTATCAGTGTTATCAGTTATCAGATTTAAATCACTTTAATTGCTATCGAATACCGCGTAAATTTGAATAATTGATTTTTATATATTAATTAATAATTTGAATATGAATTCAAATGTTGCGTTAATGTGTACTTTAATTCCACA
>NC_042495.1:18998051-18999299 GCF_005508785.2 Acyrthosiphon pisum
AATTCAAAAAATTCAAAATGTTTATTGTTGACAAAATATGTTAAAATTTGACATTTGTCATATCAATAAGAGAGAATATTATTATTTTATTATCAGACTCTAGCAGTTTTATCCAGGGTTGAAATAAACAACCATTATTAGCTGGTGTATTTCAACCATGGTTTTATATAATATCTTAAATCGTGGTATCTCAAATTTTATTGCAAATCACGTGAAACGAATTTATCATTTGCAATAATTAATTTATCATGTTTTACTAAAAATATTTATTTACATAATGATGCCAATATAGGTAAACTGCTCAACATGAATCAAAATATTTTGAAAATTTTATGGTTTCAAATTCTTTTAACATTTTATTTACTTCAATTTATCTTAGAGTATACTTAGGTACATGCAAAACTGAAACCAATATTACGTAATAATTGCGGAAATTATGAAAAGCGAAGCATTATTTCGACTACTTATCGTGCACAAAGACACGGGAAGTAAAATTTATTACTCAGAGCGTAAATTGCTATATAAGACTGTATAGACAGTAAAACGCCCGTGTTACCTCTTAAATCGCGGGTTGTGGAGCAGCCTGGTTCACTAAGTTTCGGACTTCGGTAAAATTTAATGCCCGCCACCTCCAATTGATAATCATTCTGACTTATCACTATAATATGTACCACGAACTATGATAGTAATAATTGTTATCAAATAAATAACAACATTTTATTATTTTTTCGTATGCCGACTTAAAAATATTTGAATCACTCGCGAATCGCGATTATTTGAAACTCGAACAAAATATACAGACTACAGGACAGTCGTATAGAGTTCTATTCATACAATTTAATATAAAATCACCATGGATAAGTGTATTCTTTTCAGTAAAACATCCAAAGTATCGCCTCGCCACATAACGTACATTTTCATTTGTAAGTATTATTTTCTAGTTGTAGTGATTATATTTCTTAATAATATGGAGTCAGTCTAATTTGCTAATTTGTTCACAAATATAGATTTCCAAAAAATCAATGAAATAGAAGGGAATAACGGCTAAAAATGTTCGAATTAAATGATCGTCTCAATAATTTCTACCTGGCATAGAATCTGCGGTAGGTAATCATTTCACAATTAGTGATGGTAAACAATGCTCAGTAAATTAGTTAACACGGTCAGAGGCTGTGTCAAAACATAATCCAAACCACTTGTCTGGGATAGAGAAGTAAAATAAAATGTTTAGTGATTCCACGGGCAATA
>NC_042495.1:18999399-19021941 GCF_005508785.2 Acyrthosiphon pisum
CGCAGGTGGGAGGTGGGTTTTTGTTGATGAGAAAAGAGTGGGTTGTGAAGGAATGTCCGATTCTGCATCTTGTGATGGCAACTTCCTGGCGTCTGTTGAGGAAGTACGGAGGGTTCCACTTTTTTGTGTCTTTCTTGACTGATTTAAGCTTGTTGGTAGGAGGAATAGCATCCCAATGATTTTGCCATCTAGCATATATTTTACGTTTGATGGATGATTTAATGTCATTAGTCGGTAGGTCAGAAATTGTTGGGTGGAGGATAATTTTGGTTGCAAGGTCAGCTGCCTTGTCAGCCATTTCATTGCCAGTAATACCAATGTGTGATGGAACCCACATAAATTCGATGTTTTTGGTGGTCGATTTGAATATTATTTGGATATTTTGGGTAGTTTCGTTTGAGGGTAGTGGGTTTTGAAGAGCAAGTAAAGCACTGAGTGAATCACTTAAAATTAGAATGTGGTTTGAGTTAATAGTATTGGCTAATATGATAGCTTCATAAATGGCTTGTGATTCAGCCGAGAATATACAAGTTTCCGGCGGGAGCTTGTGAAGGAGTGTGATATTTTTTTGAATTATTGAAAATCCAACGCCTTGAGTGGATTTAGAAGCATCAGTGTATATTTTTTCGAAGTGTGAATATTTGTCTTGGATAATTTCATAAAATTGCGAGGTGATAATATTGGGATTTGTGTCGTGTTTGTTAAGTTGTAGAAGCTCAGTATTGATTTTGATTTTCCAAATCCAAGTGGGATGGCTTGGGTATGTGATTTTGTTTTTGACAGATGTGTGTATGGTGAGTTTATTGATTAGTTGGAAGAAGATGTCATGTATAGATAATACGGGGTTTTTTATTGGAAAAATTAATTTTGTGGTTTTGTCGTTGAAAAAGTTATTGTATCCCATGTGGTTTGGAGTGCTTTTTCTTTTTATTCCATAATTTAAGAGTTCTTTTTCCCTAAGTAGATTGAGGGGGAGTTCTCCAGCATAGCATAGAATGCTGTCAATGGGACTGGTTCTGAATGCTCCTATTGATAGGCGAATACCCTCATTGTGGATTGGATCCAATGTTTTTAATAGCTTTTCTTTGGCTGTAGCAATTGTTTTTAATTTGGCTCGTTTACATCAATATAACAATATAAAAATGTGGCCAAATTGCATGTACATTATAATATAGTAGTAAAAAAATTAGATTTTTGGTCAAAAATGTGTAGTGTTATAAATATTTCTATAACTATATAATATATTATCATATTAGCACATTTAAAAACAAAAAAATGGACTTGGCAAATTAGTGTGGCCAGTTTAATATATCACTCTGCACACGTATACCTATATACTGCATGTCATATCGAAAGCCGTTTATAGCTTATATTATATTATACAGGTAATATACGTATACATATTTTTATTCGATGTAGCGTGACACTGTGACAATGATGCGCACGTGAAATAAATGGCTACAGCATCGTCGTTACACAATAGACGTAACCTATTATATTGAATTGGTTCGTCGGGTTGACGGTCTGTGGGATTAAAATATTTCACTAGACGCGGTCGCCAATGACATAAAGTAAAACTAGAAAGAAAAAAACTCGTTTTCTAACAGATTTGCTAAGATATTATAGCTAGGTAATAACAATATCTAGCGCGCGTTCGCATGTGTAATTATATTGTATTATATTATTATTATTAGGTACGTATATAATATATTGTGTAGGTACTCTGCGAATGTGTATTTTAACGGGTTTAGTTCGTTTTCGTCACGTTTTAACAGCTCATTATTAATGTATTATTTCCATCGGCGTGCCTGTTATAGTGCGTACACGAGATCGCTATTTCTGATGTCACAATTTTATCTGTTGAAAGTAAATCCATTGCGCAGGTATCTATAATATGGGACTATGCGGGTAAAGGCGTAAGGCAAACTTCTACTGCGACATTACGTATAATTAATTCTGAAGACTTGAATTCCTTTACGTGCGTATACGGCGTACACTCAATAATATTACACTTTATAGTGTTGATAAAATAAATTATTGATGATAAGAAGCAAAACAATAAAAATGTTTATTGGCTTCACGCATTACAAAAACCATAATATATATTTAAAATTTATAGGACGAGTATATATATTTATAGGATATACGTCTTAAAATGATGATGATAAAAATTGTAAAATTTACGTTTGAATAAATAGAAACTATAGCAGTATAGCTAGGTACCTACATGACCAAAAAAATATACAATTTAAGTCCGTAAACTCGTTAAAACAATATTGTAAATAGTCTGGCTTTGCTCAGATGAATTTCATCTGGGTACGGGGTACCTATACATCTTATAACTACCTATTTTTTAGGAGGTTTTTGAAGTCTTGGACGTTATACGTATACTGCAGTTATACACATAGGTATTGTATTATTTATTATAACCAATAAGTGCGGTAATAACCGTAGTATAATAAACCAATAACCATAACTATTGCATATGTAAACATTTAGTTTGATATTTGATATGGGTCTTGCTTATAATAAATCATAATCCTGTGTTCTCCGCATTAATGTACTGAAACGAACTAGTATAGTTTGCTTCACGGTAGATTATAATCTACTATGGTTTGTTATTAAAGTCTAATACGCAATCTCTTGTATCTCGGGTGAGCTGATAATTAAGAGAAACATATTAAAACACCTATAACGGCTATAACCAGCGACCAGCTTCGTGTAGGGAACGTGGGTGTGACTAGGATTTAATAGTTACACGGGCTAGAGTCTTAGAAAACTTAGGTTCAAAATAAGCCGTTGGAGGCAAAGGCAAATTAAATCCCCCCATAATCCCCATCAAAAGAGTCTCTAAAGTTAAGTAGTCCCATAGAATTCTGTAAAATAAAAAGTTGAAAATAAACCATAAAGAGTCTCATACAAGAAATTAGTTAGGCTAAACCGATTTAAAACTATCACAAATTATACCGCACCGAGATAATAAACCATGTAAATGATAATATATGGTCCAAACATCCCGGTGTGTTTTTTTCACACCTATTTAGCCTAGCGAATTTCTAGATAAGCGTCCTCTTGTCATTAAAAATAAAATGTAAACAATAAAATAAATACCTATAATATTATATATTTTATAACTGTATAATACGCGAATAACGCCCACTTATATATTTATACGCAAATGTTTATAAAATATCATTATTAATTATCTTATTAAGATGGTCATTAAATTATCTTTCTATATATTTATTACAATAAGATCACTGAATCTGTTTTGGATCATAGTCGACCTGATGTACATATACTCATTGTGCATTCATCATAATATTAATTATTACCCAACTATTTTACACTTTGAACCCGTGATAGTTTTTTTTTTTTATCAAGGATGAGGGGCTAAAAAGTAAATTCGTATTGGAGGACTAAGCCTCCCTAGTCCCACTAGTTAAACCAACGCCTCTTAATATATAATAATAATAATAATAATAATAATAATAATATATGTATTTTCATACTTTTGCGATAATATTAACGGTTGCAATCGTTATCGGGTCACGAACTAATTTTCTGTGCAGAATAAAATACAATTTGGAATACGACGAACGAATGAACTATACGATGATACCTAATATAATTATGCAGAGAAAATTAATAATAATAATTATTATAATGATTAGAGACAGCCCGGACAGAATTTATATATGCAAATGCATATATGTATTGAAATAAGCTTTTTTAAATCTGATGAGAATTGACCCCGATTTAGATCATTCTTAATAAAATAAAGCTAATTGTAATTTTCATATTTCAAAGTTTTTACATATTAAATGCATATTATTATTTATAGCACATATATTTGTTTTTCATCGTATCTTCACGTTCACAGCCACATAATATCGATAAAATTACGACCCGTCTTTATTGCCAAAGATAAGATGAAATACTCATATACCGTATATGAGTATTTCGTCTTATATCTCATATATGATATACGACATATATTATATGTAATAGCTAATATGTGTATTACATGATATAGATAAATTAATTTGCATTAAACAACTTCTGATCATCCAGTGCAATAAGGTAAAATATGAATTCTATCTTAGTTGTCACTCTTTCACTTTTTATCAATGTGGGCTGTGGGCTAATATTTTATATATGTATTGAAGATAAATAATGTTAAATGGCAAAGAACTTAGTGAAGACAACGAAATACTTTTTATACTTATAAAACCTTTCTACCTATACCTTTTTAAATACTTATTTTTACATAATTTTAAATAAAATATTTTCGATTCAATTTCAAGTGCATATTTAAAAAAAATGCATATTTTGAGGATTTTTTTGTATAATTCCGGTCCTTATAATAATGATTAATCGTTGTTGTTTGTAGAGCTGCCACTGCGGCTCTGGTGGAGAAGCAGAGCAGCGAAATGTTGGAGCTGATCAACGAGAAGCGCAGCGAGTACATGATGGCCGAATCGCTTTATCTGGACGACTCGACGATACCGGACGAGACGGCCGAGGCGCTCAACGACAACGTGCAACCGTACCCCGGCAAGGCGCCGCTACCCCCGTCGCCACACGGCGTGGCCCAAGCAAAGTTCCAGCTGTACTCGGACCCGTTGGAGTTTGCACACATCGACCAGATCGCCATATCGGTAAGACCCCGATATAAATATTACGAATGATATTAAATATTATAATATGTTCATCGAAGCTGCAATAATTGCCAATAAATATTTTTCTAACAGGTAAAGTTAGGAGGTATGGCGGCGGTACTAAAACTTCTCACATAAAACATAGCGAATTCTAGACAAGACCATAATATTTTAGGTATGGGTATTTATCGATCAAAAGGATATTGGGTTTGAAATTTGAATCGATTGTAGCGCTTGATACAAGTTTTCTAGGACTGATTTTCTGATTATTATATCAATTTTGCAAGGCTGGGCAAGCTAACGATTTTTTTTAAGTCGTTAAGTTATTTTAAAAATAATAAAGTTAAGTTAAAAGTTACTCTTTTCTTTTTTCATTAACTTACTAAGTTAAAATTTAACTTTGAAAAAAAAAGTAACTTAACTTAGTATAAAGTTAAAATTTGCCAATTTGCACAAATAAAAAATTCCAGACACATAGTATATTAATATGGTTTATTAGATAGTTTTTCTTTACGCTCAAGAAAATTACTGGAGAAATTTAAAATGATACATTAAAGTAAAAACCCATTAAAAAATTTGCATTATTCTTTGGATGAAAAATAACTTAATTTAGATACTTTTGAAATAAAATTAACTTGAAGCTTGACAAAAAAAGTAACTTACTAAGTTAAAAATTAATTTGAAAAAAAAGTAACGAGTTAATTAACTTAACGTTATAACTTAATTTTAACTTTTAACTCTTTAATGCCCAACTTTACAATTTATTTTGTATGGGGTTTCGAACAAAACCGTCCGTAAGTCGTATCGCTATAAGTCGTGTTCTTTTTCCCGTCAACCACTATTGTCGTGTTTATATTATATGCAGAGCCGCAACTACACCAATTTGGGCCCGTGTGTAAATAAAATGGATGGGCCCCCCTCACTCTTGAAAATTAAAAAATTAACTTATTGAGTATTGTACAATTAATTTTTCCAAATATGAAAATATACTTTGGAATTTTGAGTTTTCACTCATACAAAATAAGGTTAACGAAACGCGTAAACACACTTACACTAAATTGGTCAAATTGAGCGTTCCTTCGCATGACGCACTTCAATCAATTGCAACCAAATTATTATTAATCTCGGTTATACGGGCCACAAAAGAAACGTTGATGTATGATAATGTTGTGTACAAAACAAAATCTTTTGTTCAATCATTAATAATTATTATTATAACAAAATGGTTATATTTTTTTTCTATATATTTTTAAATTTGTATCATTGGGCCCCCCATTATGGGGTTAGGGCCCTGGGCCCGTGTGTTTGACACACGCAACACACCCGGTTATTGCGGCACTGATTATATGCCTATTGCAGGCTACTCAAGTACACCATCATAATAAAATACTATAGTCCGACATATCTGTAGACTATAGGTATTTAAACAGTCGACTATCGACCTGCAATCCTCATTAATAATTTTATTATACTATATATATTATTGTGTTAGCAGTGATAATTGTGTCGATATACAGAACAATAAAATGTAATAATGATAATAGGTACAAATTTAATCAAACACAATTAATTCTATATTTCTATCATATATTTTATCGATTTATCTTGTTTTTGAAAAACACCTATCAGCCTACCTAAACGGGCTTGGGTTTTAATTATTAATACATTTATATGGTAACTGTCTATAGTAATTAGAAGGAACTATAATTACAATACTATAAAATACAATACAATACTACAATTTTTAGTGTTCGAAATCTATGCGAAAACCATATTAAATTAATCCAATTTTAAAATAATATAACACAGGTCAGTAAGCGTAATAGTTTAAGAGTGATGCAGTGATAAACCTAAATGATTTGTAGAGCTCCTATAAGAAACTATAGCAACGTTACCTACATAAAAGCAACCAATACTTTTTTAACAGTCAACATTTTTTTTTTAATAGCTATAGGTACTTTCTAGGTACTATGTATTATTATAAATTCTATAGTAATTGAAAAATGTATATCAACGAAGTACCTGCAAAGTAATAATGTCTATTTAATAGACGATGGTTTATCCGTTTCGAATATTTTACAGTGATTTTTTTGAACTCGTTTGAAAAAAAAGCTTACCCGGTACGATGACTGAAGTAGGTGTATAACCTAAGGTAGGCATTATAATACGGAAAAAAGTGACTAAACACTCTGTTTATAGACTTTGATGATCCTTTTCAAACGATAGTTTCCGTTATTAAAACCGTTTTTTATTTTCGATTCGTTCTGGTATATAGTATACAATGACAAGAAAACATACAATAACGTTTAGCGCTACATTTCTACGTTTCTTGAGAAGTATTAAAACGAATATATTTGACAGCAGTTTTGATGTGTTTATAAATTATATTTTATCCACTAGGTATTACGATTTATGAGCATCATTATATTATTATGTCATAACTAACTGTTAATCCCTCGTATATATATACAAACAGTGGCGTAGACAGGAATTTTCTGTTGAGAGGGGGGGATATATATTCGTTATAATATCGTCTAAGATAAATCGCAGGGTAGTGCTCTCTAGGTAGTAATATTATATATTAAAAAAGATAATGGAGGGGTCTATCCCCCATAACTCCCACTATGTATACGATCGTGTATACAATAACATAATTATTTATGACATTTTAATAAATAAAATCGTAATATACTGTGTAACTAAAAAATCATTTTTATGATATATTGACAGAATAGAACAAAATAAATTCTAATAAACAATGTAATATAAAAATATGTATAAAACAAAAATAACAAATTTAATTTCTCAATTTAATGAGTTAATAATATTATATAATATATATTTATATTGTACCTGATGATTTTCACAGGTAGCGCAAGAAGACCAAAAAACCTTTACAGATTTAGTAAGGATGTTGGTGGGAAAATGCGGTTCAGACATAGAAAAAGCCAGGTAATTTATAATATAATATAATATAATATATAATATACTTAAAAAGTGAATTTATATATACCTAAACAGGCTAAACATTTAGTTATAGTACCATTGATTAAATAAGTATACCACTATATTTAATCGACGGCAGCACTTATTAATTATATATATTTAAAATATAAAAATAGATAATGAATAATTTTAGATTTTGATAATATTATAACTGCATTCGATTTATTTTCTTAAAAACTGCAGATGTCTAATTCATACAATTTATTTATAAATGTATTCTATATTTTTATTCCAACCCAGTGTTCTCTATTCAAATTAAACAGTAAATAATATATTACAATTTTCGTCACGACTGTTGTTATCTAGGACGATTTTCCGATGGATTACTGTCAAAAACTTGAATACAATGAATTTCGATGATAATCTGAGGGGTGACACGCCAATGGGCCTGCTCAGAGGTATCAAACACGGAACGGAAAGTTACCACGTACTGTTCAAACGACTATGCAGGTACGTTTACAAAATAAGCACCACACTCTGGTCTTTACGCTTTACGCACGTATTTTAATTAGGTTTAATGCTATACTATTGAATGTTTAATTTAATGTCAAAGACCGTCCGAAACACTTTGGGACGCTATATAATTTAGCAAGGCTGGGCAAGTTTACGATTTTTTTTTAACTCGTTAAGTTAAGTTATTTTAAAATAATAAAGTTAGTTAAGTTAAAAGTTATTCATATTTTTTTCGTTAACTCGTTAACTTTGAAAAAAAGTTACTCAACTAAGTTTTAAGTTAACATTTTTTAATTTATAAAAATAAAAAATTCTTGACACATAATATGGTTTATTAGATAGTTTTTCTTTACGCGCAAGAAAATTACTGGGGATATTTAAAATGATTCATCAAAAGAAAAACCTCATTCAAAATTGCATTATTCTTCGGACGAAAATTAACTTGATATTAACACGTTAATTTATAAAAAGTAACTTTAATAGGTTAAAAGTTAATTTGAAAAAAGTAACGAGTTAATTAACTTAACGTTCTAGCTTAATTTTAACTTTTAAATCGTTAATGCCTAGCCTTGTAATTTAGCATAATTTATATTATATTTTAACGTTTATATTTTATCGTTATAATTTTGCTATTTAAAGGTGATTTCAGACGTGACGTATCTAAATAAATAATTCTCTATTCTATAATATTAATAATATCTATACATTAATTATAACGATCAGCTCTCGTTGATATACTTTGAAACCGTGTGGCGTGTACCTATACTAAAATTCATCAAAAAATTTAATGCGCAGCTATGCTGGGTTACACTGCGTCGTCATCAAAGGCTACTCGAAGTCGGCCGGTTACCAACCAGGTGTTCATTTCGAAGACAGTCGATTCCGAAACTCGTGGAACGCCGTCTACGTAGCCGGCGCTTGGCGGTTCGTGCAATGCAATTGGGGCGCACGGCATCTAGTCAACGCCAAAGAAGTGCCCAAAGTAGGAGCCAAAGGGAAATCCGACAGTTTAAGGTTGGCTACGAATTATATTTTCACTAGCTATTTAAGGATTTTTCTCGTTTTCATCATACAAATAACGTTACCTACTTGTTTGACATTACAATTTACAACGTGTGAGTAGGCACGAGGCAGGTGCCTACCTATACCTACTTAATAAGTAATAAGTAACAACTCTCATAACAATTATTAACGTCTCAAGTCTTGAACCATGAAACGATTTCCAAGTCAGTAGACATCACTACATCAGTAGGTACCTACCTGCTTTCAATCCTGTAAATGTACTATGGAGCGTATAATAATATATTTATTACGAAAACGATTTTTTATTATAACTTATACGTTATAATAAATGTATTTTAAAATTCTTAAATTGAGAAGTTGCACACTCGCCATTATACTTATTCATTGTTGATATTATTATACTTGAATTTAAGTGCAAAATGTTTTATTTAAATCATAACTATTATAAAGTTATTACTTATTTAAACTTCAATTTTTTTTACGACACCTGCTTTAAAAAAAATTAAATGCCTATAATTATAGGACACATATTTTTGTTGTTATCGTTTTTATACTACATAATAATATATTAATGATTAATATTTAATACTAATACGATACTTGGCAGGTATGAATATGACGACCATTACTTTCTAACGGACCCACGAGAGTTTATCTACGAGTTTTTTCCACTGCAACCCGAATGGCAGTTACTCAAAAACCCTATCACTCAACGAGATTTTGAAGATTTACCATTCGTCAGGTCTCTGTTCTTTAGATACGGCCTCTACTTCCCAGATTCCAACACAAAAGCTGTCATGTATACGGACGCAACAGGTAATATATTATACCTATATATTATTATAAATAAAATATAACTATACCTATAAAAATATGTAAATATGATATAATGAATGAGTAATGACTAATTAAGGTGATATTGCGTACCTACTTGTTATTATTACTAGTGTACTAAATTATTATTGTTATTGTTATACACATATACATATTCATATTATTTTAACATTTTAAACCTTAAAATTTAGAGTATATATAGCAACATAATAAGGCCCCATATAATATACTTATGAGTTACGACAGTCCATAAATAATATCACGTAGGTAGTATAAAGTATAAACTAATATAAGTAATAGGTACTATACGACCTATTGTCTATCATAAATTAACAAATTACCTATAGACTAATGAGAAAGTAACTTTACTTTTAACTTGCTTAAGTATAGGTGCAGTTGGCTGAAAAAATAAATTTTAATTTATAACCACTGAATGCAAAATCACGAAACAAATAATAAAAAATTCATATTTTTATACGTTATATTACATTATTATTCACTATACATATTTATGTTCAATTTTTACAGTAATATTTTATTCAAGCGGAACTGATTTTCCTGAGTGATTTCTACGTGATGAAAATTCGTCCCCTCGAGTTGATTAGTTAGACTTAGAAGTTAGAGCATTTGGAAATTATAGCAAAATTAAAAGTTATAAAAAAAAAATTCCCAACATACTATAAATGACAAGTGGTTATCTTAAGATATAATATAATCGCACGGTAGTTTAGCGTAATGATATTGTGTAGTCTATATTATAATAAAATATTTATGATAAGACCTATACCTGTAACATTATAAATTATGCAAATCGATGTCGTCTCGCAACACGCTACACTAAATTCTGTCGAATGTCACGCAATTATAATAAGACTTTCGTCAATCCAGCGATTTCTACATTAAAAAGCGTGGTAAATCGGCAAAAGAATATTATATACGTACCTATACAAGACCACCAAAAGTGGATTTCTATAATGACAGCATATAATATATATTATGTATATACCTAGGAAACTGTATTTTTTGCGTGGCATAGATGTGCAGTACGCTATTCCATCGATTTATATACCGGAAAGGCGAAACATTAATTTGTATACCTACCAACTAAACTCGCGCGTATAATATATTTGGTTTTTTTCAAATATTTTCGTTGTATTTTCAATACGACCCACGCGTATGGACGGTTTAAAATTAATTCGTTTTTTTCAACCATATACGCGTTGGGCGGGTCATAAATTAAAATACGCATATTTTTTAGGAGTCACGATAAACTAGATAAAAAAAAAATCAGATGGTGTTAGATATAGATTTATATGGACCCAAGCTCGTATTATTATACTTTTTTATATGATAATAGAACATTTTATGTATTATATTGATATCGTTATTGGTTTCGTCGAACACTAATTGATGCCGTGGTCAGTTAGTGACGTTGGAGATTCGAGATAATTATCTGGCGAGTCAAGTTCTAATAACTAAGTAAAGTAATAATGATATTCTATCCGGTGCAGCGGTTTTGTAATGATCGCACTTCTTCCGGCGTATGCGATATTGCGATGATGTCCTTAATAATTATAATCGCGTTACATTTGGCTCCGTGCGAAACCAGAAGGGCGTGAAAATATTATTCACAAATTTCGCTAGCGGTGCACCTTATATATTCCTAAATTTACGATTTCAGGAGCCGCTACAGTGAGAATAGCGATACCGACCAACATGCAATCCAACCTGATATTTCACTACAATTTGAAATTCTACGAGAGCGAAGGGGACACGTACGACGGAGTGAGCTTGAAGCGTTTTGTCATGCAGGTATAGAACGTTATTTATTTATATTATTATATTAAAAATAAAATATAAATCCATTACAACTATACAGTGGCTATGTTCTATATGCAATGCCATACAGGGTGCTTGGATATCCTGCAGGGATATAGGTACTTGGCCGTCCTGTTTTTAAGTCAAGTGTCCTGGTATTAATTAAAAGACAGATAAATTTACTTTGGTTTTTTTAAATGTCTCGCATAATTCGTTCTAGTCTTTAGGATTGGGTACCATATTATACAATTAAAATAATGATAGATTATTTGATATGAAGTACATTGTTTATCAACGTTGTTCATATTAGATACATGTATTATTTCTATTAAGTACTATATCTATCAGTTTTCAAAACTCACGAGTTTGTAAATGATAAGGATAACTTAAAATTGTTTTTCAAATGAACTAACTATTAAATATAACAACATCGAATAAGATGTTTCTATATTTATATACTTATTTTGTAATAGACATTTATATAGAAATTGTTAATTTTTCTATTAAATTTATGTATTTAAAATTTTAAAGAATTGGTTATCAACTTTATTACGGTGGATATGAAATTGTGTACAATTTTTTCAACTTTAGGGGCCTCAATATGGTTGCATAAAATCTTGTTAATATACTTTGTATTTTGAACATCTGAGCTTGCTTTACTATATTATAATCACTATATGGGCATTAAGTGATTTAGGTCACGACGCATCGGCCGTGAATTTCTATAATAGCGCCTATATTATTATTTAATTATATGCGAATTGTACTCTACTGGTTCCCTGAAATATGTAGGCAGTGGTGCCGAACTACTAAAAAATCATAATGGTGAATATCAAATTTTAATAGTAGATAACCTACCCACCTACCAATTGGTCATTCGTGTACGTGGAAAGGAACGCAGATATAATTCACTATATTATGTCACTCGCCATACTTGGATATTAGGATCGGCGCCACTGTATGTATTTAAGGGAACCAGTAGGCCGATATGTATAACATGATATATTAATATTATTATAGTATAATGATCATTATTGTGCGTTTATTATATCATAATATACATCTGTGTGTGTGTGTGTGTGTATGGTTCAAGTCTGTACTGGGAAATATCGTGTCGTTCCGCGTGCACGCGCCCAACAGCGGAGCATTCCTGTTGGACATATTCGCCAATTCGGTGACGCCTAAAGAGTATCTGACCGGTGAGCCGATGAAGTTTAAGAGCGTATGCAAGTTCAAAATCATTTGTGAAGAATTGCAAACCGTCATGGTGCCGTTGCCGGACTGTGCCAGCGGCGAGTGGGGTCCTACAAAGGCCACGCGGCTCTTTGGCCTCATACCCATATCACATCAGGTATGCAACGCACGTGCAATACCCACCTAATGGCTAATACCTATATATATATATACAAGGAGTAACAAAAAGATCTGAAAAAAAGATGCTATTTAAACGTATGACAAAAATTGTTAAAATAATATATCCAAAAAAATTTAAATATTGATGAGAACAAAAGTTATTCCAAAGACCAAAAGTTAGTTCTATCTGTTACACTCTGTATATATGCAAAAGTTTGACGATTGTCCGGTATAAGTACAAAGTATATTATTATCTTATTCAGTAGATTTCTATATATAGAACACATAACTCTTTTCACAATACAATGTCATAGACATTGAATGCGTTTTAATATTTTTTTTTTTATATCAAGGACCCACTGGTGTTCGCCGGCCGGGAGTTGGAAATCCAGTTCCGGATGTCGAAGCCGCTGACGGATTTCATGGCCACGTTGCACAAGAACGGCGTGGAGGAGAAAAGGCTGTCCAAGTACATATCGCACACGATCGTGGACGATTTCATCACGTTCCTGATCGGGTTCCCGGAAGAGGGACAGTACGGTCTGGACGTGTACACGCGAGAGATATCGTCGCACAAGTCGGACGAGAACGGCCACCACAACCATCACCAGCACCAGCACCGGCTCGCCAACGGCAACGGCATCCACGGCGAAAAACACCTGCTCACCCACTGTTGCAAATACTTGATAAACAGTTCGAAACGAAATTAATATTACATATTATTATTGATAACACATTTTGTAATATAATAATATATATATATATATATCGTCGTTTCTATATAGATACGTATAAGCATATAATAGTATAGGTACGAATAATTCCAGTATACCTGCAATATTATTTGTTGTAGGTTCGTTTGTAATATGTGTATATATATACTTATGATACTGTATGCATATAACTGTATATATATATATATATATATATATACGCGTATATAGGGTAAGTACAAAATATATTTCACGAATTTTAAAATTAAAACTGTTCGTTGTAAATCTATATTATTATATATTTTATATTGTATACCTACCTACACCGTATATATATTTTTAACGCCTGGCAAGAAACAATAACGTAACATAATAATATATATGCGATTTTAGCCAACTATATTATAATGTATTAATGTTAAATACTGAAAATATATAAATATATATATATTTATTATACATACCTATTGAATATTATTGTGTAATAATAATGATAAGTTTGAAAACAAAACAAGTACCGACCACTGTACAAGTAGTTTTTATTTTTCATATCAGGTGATCCATTTCTAAGTGTCTACACTCATGATTTCAAAAAGTTTCAACTTTTTTGAATCACACCGCACATTTTTAATTTCATATTCTTAAGCTGAATATTATTCGGCGTATTTCAATCCATCAACATCAAATTTTGGACAAACAGTTCATTAGTTATGAGTTATGACTTATAAGTATTTAAAATTATAACTAATATGAACTACTTGTACGAAATTTGATTTTCATAGATTGAAATATTCTGAATAATATTTTGCTTCAGAATATAAAATAAAAAATGTACGGTGTCTCATTAAAAAAGTTGAATATTAATACAATTATAACAATAAAAATAGAAAATAATTTTATTTTTTCTTCAGAAATGTCGTTTTTGATCAAATTAGGCATGTAAAAAAAGGATATTTTCAAAAAATAATGAGCTTAGACACCTGGCGGCTGGCATAATATGTTACAAGCGTTTGAGAAAATATATATGATGACTTGGATTGACCTATTTACCTACCGCCAAGCGTAAAAAAATCGAAGGCTTGTTGTGAAAACCCAAAAAAGTCCACTTTTTCAACAAAAAAAGAGGAAAATAAGGTGGAACTAGGTAAACCACTCCTCGTCAGCAAGGCTTGTCAGCCTAATATTTTATATATATATTTTTTATTTCGGTATTTATTTTTTTAACGCAAGACTGTTTCAAGCAAGTTACAATTACAAATGTATGTACACCTCCCTTAAGTCAAACATGTATTAGAGGTGCGTAGTTCTTAATCTAAATAGTTATAATATTATATTGTTATACCATTTGTTATAAGACTTGTAAAGATAAAATTATATGTCCTAAAAAGATGCTAATTATGATGCAAATATGCGGAATAAAAAGAGCGATATGCAGATATATGCATTAAGAAATAGGACCAAAATAAAAAAAAAAGTTTACGAATTATTTTTTATTTTTTTAATCTAAGTTACAGTGTATCATTAATACAGAATAACTTAAGTAGACTGTATTGTCAAATTATCGCTGTAATAAAATAAATAAACATTTTAAGTCAATCAGATTTGTATTAATTTGAAAATATTTAGAATTATGATCAAAAAATTATGTATGTATTTATTTAATATTTTTATTATATTTAGATCTGTAGGTTCAATCAAAGATCCATCATAAACCGTGCTAGTAATTATCTTATTATTTCTTTTTTTTTCTTCGAGTAGCGCATTTGTTATAAATACAGTGTTGAAAACATAAAACAATGTTAGACGACAAAAATATAAACTTCGATTATCAAGAAGATTTCCTTGATTATTTAAAATTAATTGTTGATCAATATATTTATCCTAGTTTTATTTTAAAGAGGACCAAGGAAAGAGTAAACATTTATTTTTTATTAAAAATGTATACTATTATGAAAAATAAACATAGTATATTACAATTGCTACACACAGTTAATCTCTGATTTAAAAAGTATCTATATATCTACTACATAGGTATCTATAATACTTTATACTTTATAGCACCGAGAATAACGCCATAGAAAACGGGTTGTACAGTAACACGTCTATTGTCAGTGGGGATTCGTCAGTACCTACATTGATTGCAGATAAACTCCTCTATTTTTAGATTTCGGTGTAGGTACCTATTCGAAATGTCGGTGTCGTTTTATACAAATAAAAACTATAAATATAAATAAACACAAATATTTTTCTCACCTTCCACCAGAGTACGGCACTGGATGGCATTACGTATTATTCATTTAATAGGGAGTCACAAATTTAACTGTAATTTTCATAAATTACTTTTATGATACCGTTTGGCGTTTATTATCAATATATTATACCAAATAAAAACAAATTAAATGGCCTAACAAAAATAGTATATATACAATTATTTCATAAAAGAAACAATTTGCTTTTATTTATTTTAAGCATCATGCATGTAGGTTATAATATGAAAATAAGATATTACCAAAAGTTGATGTTTTGTAAGACCGTGGTATAGATTTCAGTAAGTATCAATAATAATTATTTTATTAAAATAAAATAAGAATAAAAAAAAAGATTAAGTGGATGTCGATCTGCTGTACAGTAGGTTATAAGTCGGTTAATGTATAATGAATTATATTAAAATCCCATTTTTAGCGGTTTTTCGTAATTTTTCGGTATAGTTTTTCCCATGGCATTAAGCCATTAAATAACTTTTGAGAAAATCGAAAAATTACCTTAATAAAATAAAATAAGAATAAAAACGAAATCAAGGCATTTTTTAAGTTTCTTTTATTTTTATAATAAATCATTTATAAACTGTTCAATCATTTTTGTAATATATTTTAACACAGACCTAAACATATCTACGATAGCAGCTATATTTAAGCACTGATCGTCTGGGCCTCATGCCTGAACCCATTCTTTGACGCGCAACTCAAGAGAATTTTCATCAATTTTAGAAACTTCATGACTAAGTCTTGTGTGGGCAAACTTGTGTTCATACATAAGATCAAACATTAGATATAACATTGAAAAAAACACCGAACGTGAAAATGATGTACTCGAATTGCCTATACAATGCGCCGGGTTAACGTAACTCTATTATTGACATTTGAAATATTGCGTAAAGAAATAAATTACAAATTTCAAAGCAAGTACTTGAAAATATTACATATAAGTATATTTTTTACACATTTTCATTTTGAAAACGTTATTGGCTTAAGTATAAAAAAGGTGGGAAAGTGGGAAAAAAATTGTATTTGTAAATATAAATAATAATATACTTATTAAGTAATATATAGCCATATTATATATGTAAAACCACAATTGAACTTAAATTTAATTCTTGAGCACTTATTTTTTTATATTTATTTTGAGAATTTTTAATATTATGTAAATATTTTATATAAAACATTTTTTAAATTCTTCAATTTTTAAATTTGCTTTTAGTATCTATACATATACTACCTATACAACCTACTTAATTATTAGTTTTAACTAAGAAATCAATAGAAATTACAGGTATGTATATATTTTTTAACATTTCAAGCGAATAACACATCTTATTTTTCATTTAATTTAATCCTATTCAATAAGCAATAAATAATTAAATGCCTAGGTAAACTAAAACAGTATAGGTATAAAAACAATATTATATTATTATTATAATAATATGTAGGTAGGTACAATATAAAAGATAGGTAGGTGCTATTTATGCTTAAAATTAATTTGGTTATATATGTATGGTATTATATTATTATACTATGACCTACTACACTTTGCAAGTTTGTAACCATATGATGTGTTATTAAATTGTATAAAATAGGTAGGCATAAAATAAAAATAATTCCTTGAAAGAAATACGTCTTACGCTCTTCTATAGTGTAATAACTTATAAACTAAATACCGTTTTTAATTTAAAGCATATTATGATGAAATACTATGGAACTACATAAGAAAAATTTTAATTATGAGCAGAAACTTGTCTAGTGTCTAACAATATGATAATATGGTTGCCACAGCTTTATATTCGTTAAGTTGTATAATATTTAAACGTTGTTGTTTAAATATTTCAAAGATGTAAAGTAAAATAAAATAATTTATCAAATATAAAATATAAATAATTATTCTGAATTTAATAGAATCGACGCATGTAGAAATATTAAGTATTTATACATACCTACATTTACAAATTATATGTCTTATAATATTTATGGATATCGAAATTTATGAAATTCAGAAATGGAATGATAGCATCTAAAGTCAGGAAGTTAATTCAAGGATGAGCAAGTTAAAATACCTAACATTTTTTTCGGTTAAGTTAAGTCAATAGACGATAATACGAAAAAGTTCAACGTTTAATTAATTTGTAATAAACACTGCAATGTTTTATTATACTATTAAAAAAAATGTAGAGCTATATAGGTATCTATTAATATAATAGTAGTATTTGTACAGTATTTCTATAAAATCTACCTTCACAAAAAAGTTAACTCACATAAAAGCGTTACTAATTTTCATCTTCTGACTAATATGAGCTAATATGCAGTATGTCAATACCTATTTCCATTAAAACCCATAAAAAACTTTTTTTTTGTTTAATAGTTTTCCTATTGAAAATAAAATAACACACCATCTCCTTAAATAATGTTTAAAAAAAATATTATTTTTACTCTACGGACTAATTTAGTGTTGAAAACGTTTTTATTGTTTCCTCAAAACTACGTATTTTAGAGTTACTGCTAAGTGGCTTATGACAGCATGTCAGCATCTCACTGTCGGCTCCACAAAGGTACTTACACTATAAAACAAAAATAAATAAAAATTATAGTAGGTACACTTTGAACTCGAATTATTTTTTGACATCTCACCGCTCCTATGCTGTAGTTAGCGATAACGACTTGCGACTTTCGAAGAGTTTAGGGAGAAAATGACCATAGTGTAATGATATGCTCACACATCATTACAATAAATAAACTAAAATCTTATAGAATAATAAATAACGACCAGACTGTCTTTCGTAGAAATCGGCCATCCCCAATAAAACCATTGTCGCCGACAAAAAGGTCTTTGCCGGGCCGAAGAGAACTCTAGTTCGGGGAAATACAAAAACCTTTGATAAAACCACCTACCACTCTCTGGTCGGCATATCCGTGTCGTCCCTTAAACCAGTGCATGAGCACCAGCCATCGAGTAACGATCTCTCAAAATTTGTATTACTTTGTGTCACCTAAAACTCCTACAACACTATCCATAAACAACTGCGAATCAAGTAAGGCATTTAATATATAATATTTTATATTGATTGCTGTTATTACATTATATGTGCTTTTTATATAAAATTATATTGTACGGTGTCGAGAGCCCTCCGAACACTTGGAGGAAGGTAATTGCGTAATTTTACTATTTTAACATCTGATTTCAATATAACTATCGACAGGAGTCGTTTTTATATTTATCGTATTTTTACGTCATTACAAAATTAATCATATACAACAAATCAATATTATGTTAGTATCGTGGTTTATTATAAATATAATAGATAATAACATTAGGTATATTATACCTATATTAGGTACACAAAATATATATATATATAGATACACAAAAAATGGTGAGTACAACGTTCAGCATGTTACCACATACCAAAAACAATATTATAATATATAACGGCTCTGTCTATCCGTCGCTGGAAAAGGCGACAGCGGACTTCGGAATGGCACCGCGAGGCTCACTTAACTGAGATTAATGGCTATTCACATCCCCAGCAACTAAAAACGTGACGGAAACGAATACCTACTTAATATGTCGCAATACGACGACTTAACAATACGCGAGTACGCGAACGTAACGGTTCGACGAACTTAAACGAAGTCCGACGAATTATTTAGTTGGGTAAACAAGACGAACGGCGCTTTTGGTAGATACCTCCAAAAACTGCAGGTTGATCGGCGGCTGACCGCAGGTAACTCGGCCGCGACCACTGTGGTAACCTAGCGAATCTTATTCCATGTCCACACAGCTCAGACGACAGAAACAAATTCTGCGTGCCGCTTTCACCAGTCCCTTCCAAATGAATCGTCTTGATCTTTGCCACACGGATTTGCGGCGTACAGATCGTGCAGTCTCTGCGGTCACGCGAACATCTGGAAAATCCGTCACCGTCGATGCGGCAACCAGCACTGCGTCCCGGTACACCGGTGAGTCAATCCTCAACTCGGGTGACGATGACTGGAAACTTTCTCCACGTCTGCGCCGCAACGGAAACCCGGTGGCCGTGATCCTACGATCAACGGCCAAATCGAGCGTGTCAACGACACATCGACCCTCGCTGGCGTACAGGGATTCGTGGTGTTCATATCGTGCCGGTTTCATCAGGATTTCCGCAGACATGGGCGACTGACTTCTCAGCTCTGGGCACGACCGGAAATGTTCGCGACGCAGCGGTGGCCCGACAGCCAAGGAGATCCTACGATCGCCGGCCAAATCCAGTGCGGCGATCAATGATCGAACGTGTGGATGTCGCAGGGATTTCAGACTGATGGCGTTCATCTCTGCATTCACACGAACATCCGGCAAATCCGTCACCGTCGAAGCGGCAACCACCACTACGCCCCGGTACACCGGTGAGTCAATCCTCAACTCGGGTGACGATGACTGGAAACTTTCTCCACGTCTGCGGCGCAACGGAAACCCGGTGGCCGTGATCCTACGATCAACGGCCAAATCGAGCGTGTCAACGACGCATGGACCCTCGCTGGCACATTCGTAAGACTGGTGGCGTTGAAAAATTCCCAAGTGGGCGTCCATCTCTATGGTTTTGTAATAAACGATAAACGTACGGTCCACAAAATAACGAACGGTGCTGTCACGAACGAGTGGCGCTAAACACTTTAATACTTTATAATGAATTTCAATTAATAATCATTTGTTGGCCAAAACAAATAAGCAATATTAGGAAGTGTTATTTTTCTAGTTTCTATTGTGGCCAGTATAGGTATAGTTAGCTTGTAGCCAGCTAATATAATAGGTAGCATAAATTTTTAATCAAATAATTCAATTAGTTATTATAGATTTTAAAAAGTAGTATTCATTCGGTTGGTATCAATAGACAATACGTGTGTCTAGAATGAAAAGGTTCTAAATCGTTTTTATGAAATTGTCGAGGAGAGAATTTTAAGGTTTGAGTTCAAATCTTATACTCCTTGATCAACAATTTTTTGAAAGTGTAAGTTCTAAGGCATTAAGGCATGCAGCAACTTGTATAGTTCAATTCACAACATAATAATAATAATTTGCTTAATTGGTCGGTATACAAATTATAAAATATTTGGTATGTAAAGGTTCTACAATATTAAAACCTTTTCATCCGAAAACAAAATTAAATATATTTAATTAGAACATTTACATTTTTATTTATTATTTTTATTATTTATACCTCGACACGAATCTAAAATTTTGAAAATTTTACGGTTTTGAATTCTAATATAAACAATCAGTGATAACCGCATGTATCTACAGACATTTATTTTAGAAAAACCAAAACCGATATTAGGTATAGGTAGGTACGTAAAAACTCACGTTTTCCTAAATTTTTTTTTTGTTCTTGTTCCAGGCGCTTTTGGCGACTAGGCAGGTACTGTTCATTTCGACATGCCCTATGCACCTACAAGATTCACTTTGCCACAGGAAAAGATGAAAACCGAAGCATTATTTCGACTACTTATCGTGTACACCGCCCCAAATAATAAAAATGTATTACCTACGCAGAACGTACATTTGCTAATAGTTTCAATATAGTTCGATTCACTCTAATTTTTAAACTAACGATGCTAAATGTGATCTGCTCATCGTACATTTTCTATATAAGACGGAGACAATAAAATGCCCGTGTTACGTCTTAAATCGTGGACCTGCATCGTTCACGAAAATTTGAAAATTTAATGCCCGCGATTCTCTCTTATCACTATGTACCAATAGTACAATAGTAATAATATTGTTATCAAATAAATAACAACATAATATTATTATTTTTTCGTATGCCGACTTTAAAATATTTGAATCACTCGCGAATCGCCATTATTTGAAATTCGAACAAAAAATACAGACCACAGGACAGTCGTACAGAGTTCTATTCATACAATTTAATATAAAATCACCATGGATAAGTGTATTCTTTTCATATATAAAACAATTAAACATTCATGTCTATCTATTACTCTGGGGCATAAAAATCCAAATTGCTGCGGTATCTACCGACTAGGTATAACACATTAACACACAAACACCTGCCAAAACTACCCAACTTTGAGGAGTTATATCTCATCAACGGATTAATGAAAAATGAAAATTTAAACGTGATAATTCATAAAAAAAATAGCTTTATTAATTTATGAAATTAAAAGTATAGGTTACCATATTTTGAAAATCAGAAGTTGATAGTGTTTTTCCTAATAAATATGAGGTGAAAAATATGAAAAAATTATATAATTCTAGAACATCGTAGATCTAAAATTTTGAAAAAAAAAAAATTTGAAAAAAGTGAATACTTTTTGAGATAATGAGTGTTTTACGCTTAATCAATCACCCTGTATATTATGTTTTACAGAAAATTGTTTACCTAACCTAACCTAACCTTTTTTAGTGTCCTAGTT
>NC_042495.1:19021991-19023363 GCF_005508785.2 Acyrthosiphon pisum
GATGAAGATGTTGACCGGGTAGTTATAAATAAATGTAGACAGATGAAAGATACTTTGTAGTTTATTTAAATGTTCTTCAGTAAAAAATGACAAGTTACTACACAGAGTGACGTGAAGGTGCTTGTTGTGCTCTGGAGTAGACACGTCTGAATACAGGCTGTTTCAGGCTCCCTTTTATATTCGAGTCCCTGCTCCCCCTGCCTATCGATACGCTATCTTTTCGCTAACGGATGTGGTCCGGGTGACCATCGTCCTCGCCATGTTCTTGCGACATTTCTAATCTAATCTGCGTATTCGCCATAATGTTCTAGTAGCTAATTTATTATCTGTGTTGTTGTGTAGAGAGTCATCTCTTCTGCGAATTACTAAATATTTATCAGTTATTACATCCTGGTCTATAGGTTGCGTATATATACATATATACGTATATCTACTTGTGGTTTTTGGCAATCCCCATATCCTGTCAACTGATACGTGTTTTGTATTCTCAGAAAATATAATATGGCTCGCGATTACCCGCTCGGTTATTTTAACTACCCGGTTAACCTTTTACTGTATTCGTATATTTGCAATTTTGACTATTGCCAAAATCGTTTAAGGAGGTCGTTTACCTAATCGCTTATGCCGAATTTAATTATTCATATATAATGATATTTTTGTGTTGTAAGTAAACGGATTCTATTCGTTACATCATCAGTCTTTGGGTTCTCAGCTGTTTTAAAATTAGTTGATGTTGAAGGTAGAGAAATCGCATTTTCAACATAATAATTATCTTCATTAAACAGTTCATTTGATGCAATCTCTTTTTGTAACCTCCTTCGTTTAGTTCTACTACTTTTTATCATTTTTGATAAAAATAATCAACTATAAAATCAAATATTTATAATAATATTAATTTCTTAATTAAAATAATGTATCATACCTAGGTCCTATTTTATTTATGTATTATGTACCTACTTAATATTATTACTTTAAAGCTTAAATTAATGACTTATATTCAGTGCTAAAATTTGGAAGGGGGCAGGGGGGTGGGGCTCCTCTTCAATTTTATATTTTGAGAGCACGCCCTTACTAATTATTTTCATTAGAACGTGGAGACAAAACATTTTATTTTGTTAAAATAATATTGTAATTTTGTAATTTTTGTAATGTTATACCTATACCTATTCAATATATTATTAAAATTAAATTTAATGATTTTTTTTATTATAATTGAGAATTATCGATAACACGGTGAAAAACATGGATTAACATATAGGTATAACGTAATATCTTAGACCATATACCATGGATGAAGCCACAGCGTATTACATCAATACAAAAAAACGTTGCCGATATCAGCGACAAGTCGCCGAATTAGTGGTCGATATGC
>NC_042495.1:19023413-19032221 GCF_005508785.2 Acyrthosiphon pisum
GTACTAATCGGAATGATAATATTGTTATCGGCTAGTGAGGCCGACGGGTTTGCCCTCGATCAATTTTGTATTGTATATAATTTAGTTAGTCGTCACTCGTCGAAAAAGAGCGAACGTGACATGTCGGCTCCGCATTATAGTAAAAATAAAAGTATTTAATATTCTATTTGCTCAATTTCTTATAAATTATTAATTAAAATAATAGTCTAATCAACCCGAGTATCCGAAGTAACCAGTAAAGGAAACTTACAGTCCACTCCGCAATACTTGTATTAAATGATCACCCATTTTTACCCAACAAATAAAATTTTATTGATAATTATAGAAAAAAAAAACTTAAAATATTGAAAACTAACAATGTCCATAATAAAGCTCAAAAATTAAGAGTCAAAATATTTTGAAAATGTTATCAAGTAGGTATAGGCGTATAGGAATTTATTAAACGAATATTCAGTGAATTTTCATGTATCTACAGTTATTCGTTTTTGAATTACAGTGAAATTAGGAAATTGAACCTTCAGGTACCTAGACATTTTTGAAAGGTAGAAAACTTATGAGGAATCTTGTATCACATTTTCAAATTTTTTATGAATTTCTAACTCAAAATAATTTGCACCTTTTCGTGAATCTTACGTATTTTGTCAATATTGAACTTTAAATGCTCTTAAAAAAATTGTGACTGGATTTTTAATATTTTTTATCTGTCTTTGAAACAATATATTAGGAGCCTTCTATTAAATGTTCAAGCTTTTTTACCCAACAAATATAATTTTATTGATATTTATAGAATAAAAAACTATTTTATATTGTAAGCCGAAAATGTCCGTAAACAGCTCAAAATAAGTCAAAATATTTTGAAAACAGATAGTCAGCCTCTGGCTGGATATTAGTTATTACTAAGAGTATTTTAAAATATTTTTGTGAATATAATAAAGTAATTATATATAACCTATTTACGTGGAACCTTGTATTAAATTTTCAATCCTTAGCTATATAAAAGTTCAACATTTTATACAAAAAATAATTTTTAAATTTTAATTATCATACATTTTGTGAAAATTTAAAATTTAAATGTTTGTAAAAATAAATATTGCCTATATGTATTGTTAGTATTTTTTAACTGTTATATTATATAGCAGTATACTACTTATATAATAACAATATCAGGAGCCTAATTTTACATTTTCATGCTTTTTGACCCAACAAGTATATTGACAATTATAGAAAAAAAATTTAAAAGAATTGATTATTGTTTTATCCAAACAAATAAATATTAAAAAAATAAAATAGAAAACACATTGCAAAATCAATATATTGATATACATTCATCGCTCAGCTCAGAAACTAAAACTATTTATATATATATATAAATATACCTATAGGTATCTAATATAGTTTACCTCCGAAGTCTAAATACATTTTTAAAAACGTAAATACTAAATATTTATTGCACACGAAAATTGATTTTGAGCGAATACTAATTCATTAATCGTTATGATATTAAATAGGTTAGTAGGTACCTACCTGTAATAATATTGTACCTACTTTAAATTAAATTGTTTCACGGCTTAGTACTATTTTATAGCATTGATTAAATATACATTGCATATTTAATCAATGACTATAGGTAGATACTATAAATTATAATATAATAATGCATATTAGATTTTGAGCGGAGCAAGGAAGCTGGTGGTTTTACAATGGTGTTTATTTTTTATTTTGTATAGGTACTATATCCTGTATACAAAATTTCTACTGGAAGGAGTGCTTCGATTTCAATACAATATGTAGTATTATAGTGCCTTATCTTTGAGCAAATTGGATCAAGATGGTACTTTAGAGAGGTAATTTTTCGATTTTCTCAATAGTTATTGAATGCCAAGGGAAAAACTACTGGCAAATTACGAAAAACCGCTTAAAATGGGATTTTAATTTCTAACGATTTGCTCATCAACGTAGTAAGGAATAAAAAAATATAATATTAAAATAATAATTCAACTTAAAGGCTATAATAAATAATAAAAATTTAAAAAATCCAGACTGATAAACCGTCTCCGCTCAGAATCGTTTTTCTTATACAATGATATTATATCATTGAATTCAAGTTTAATACAATCCATTATACAGTGACCCACTTGTAACCTACTGTACAGCAGAGCGAAATCCACTTACCCACCTTTTTTATCTTTGAAAAGGCGCATTTCCAAGTTTGCCAGAGGTGTTAATGAGTCTTCCTACGCCACTGGTAGGACATTTACAATATTCTGGTATTGAAACGTTTTGTTTTGTGTATTTAATTCCAAAAAAGCAAAATATATAGATTAAATTATGTGTAATAATATATTAATTCAAAAATCATAAAACCATATTAATTATTATTGTTTTTATTACATTTTCACTATAAGAGCATAATATCGAGTCATATTTTTTTCTCGTATACCTGTGTATTGAACAATTTCACCTAATTAAACTTATTTCACTTTATATAAAGTTGTGTAAAAAAAATTGGTTAATTTTAAAGATAATTTTATTTTACTTAGAAAAATCATGAAATAATTTTTAAATAAACATTATGACGGGTCATATTTTGCTGATATCGTTTACCAATTAACTAATAAGAAAGCGAATAAGGCGAATTTAATTTTCAATCGGTCCAGGAAGCAGGAAGTTTTCTAAGTGAAAACAAAATCGCTCGGCTGTTGTAATCGGTCGGAAATGACTGGGCGCCATCCCAGCTGTGGTTCAAGCCATATACGAACATCACAAAAAAAAATAAGAATAGGTACCCAAATCCAACGTGCAGGCCTGCAGGTGGCGAGAATAAAATTAAGGAAATATATTGTGTATAGGTATACAACGCCGCCGCGGCCGCCCTGAAAATCATGACGATTAATTTCATTACGAGCGTATAAATTCGGTCGAAAAGCGAAGACCCAACGTTTTCATTATTATATGCGTACAACACTCGTATTAATTTTGGTATTATTTTGGTAGTCTCTCTCTCTCTCTCGTGTACACACACACATAGTACAATAGTAAATAATAGCCGACGACTACGACTATATAGATACATCAGTGGCGGAGGTGCAGGTAGCGCACCGATCGTTGCGCGCGGTGAATGGAATGTCGACTCGGGGAATGAAGTGCAATGACAGTGTTCTTTTAGAATTTTGCGGTTCTCTCTGGCTGCGGTGTGCAGACCTATTGCAATTTATTTTTCTAGTTCACGCTTTATTTGGCTCATATATAATATATATATATATATATATATATACACACACAACCACACTGCTGCAGTGTATTAGATACGGTAAATATTGAAACGGAATTACAATACGAATAATAATAATAATAAACGAAAAAGAAGATGCGGTGGACGAAAAAAATAAAAATATATTACTGAGTCGATTCGATTTTTGTGGAATTAAAAAAAAAAAATGCGGTAATGAGAGTTGATTTAACATATTATTATTTTTTAGTTCGACGCCCGCACGTAAACGTTAAAACAATATATAATAATTTGACTGCGAGTGACACCGCAGTGACTTTAACAACCGCCACGAATTCGTTGTAGACGTATATAATATCTACATAATATATATGAATAACAATAAAATATCATGTGGCTATGTGTGTGACACATTCCATCGCATATGTAGGTACGCCGTTTTCGCAGCGGGGACGTGGGTTAGGTCTTTTCGACCTACAAGTACTAGAAACCTCGCACAACACCACAAGGACATATAATATTATGCAAAAAGATTATCACCGTGGTTAACAGAAAACAAAACCATCTTCATCGTATTACCATTGACGATAGCAATACACTGTTATATGTACCTGCAGTTTTAAAATGTTCAGGTATATCAATATATCATTATGATAGGCACGAACTATATACTTATATTTAAGGAAGATTAGGTTAAGTTTAACCGTGTTCGTTTAGACGCTTTTTGCACAAAACCATAGCTAAATTGAACAAATTAGATTAGTTGTGTCCTTGAGGCACTTGATATTTCCTGCACTATACCTACGGGCTACTGTGAAAATGTGAAATATAAGGCTGTAATCGCCTCACGCACTATCCCATAAATGATAAAATAAAACATATATACTGGGCGATTCTTCTTATAACACAGTAACACACATTATCTCAAAAACTAATTACGTTTTTGAAAATATTTTTTTTCGTTATTTTTTTTAATTCATTGGGTTGTCACTTTACCATAATAATTTTGAATTGAAAATTTGATAATAATAATAATATAGCATACTTGTACACTCTACAGTACTATTTTTAACAGAAACACAAGAAGTTTTCGAGCTTAGCAAATAACGATGCGAATTTTTAGATAATTGTCAACGAATATAATATTGATGTGGCACTAAAATGTATTATTATAATAATAACTTAATTTTATAGACGTTAACGATACATATATATTATATATAAATGCGAACATATGTTTTAATATTATGAAATAATATTTAATAGATATCGTGCGGGTCACACTGAATAAAAATGTATTGTATTTTCTTCTTTTTTTTTTGCAGTACAAATTCTAAAAATCTAAACAATAAGAATATTTAGGGACATTAAATAAATCGCGAAAAACACGATTTAAACATGTGTCCTCTATTATATTATGTGTATAATATGTGAAGCATTCCAAGGATTTCATATATTATATGTAGTAGTCAAAGTCGACTGTCACGCAACCGTTGAATTCCAGGACTACACGATTAAAAAAAAACTTGTATTTTCGCAAATAATAAACGATAAACCATACATAATTTATGTATAGAAATGTAGGTAGGTAGGTACCTATGTTATTATTATTTTAAACGATGCGATTGCGCGTGGCGCACAATATTTCACGATTTTCGGATTTTCGTTCTAACCCAGAAAAAAAAACGTACGGTGTATGCGATTGTACGCGTATAATATTGTGTATTTTGATGATGCCGAAAAAGGCGTAACGCTATCTCGCGCGATCGTTGTGCAGTAGTCGTGGCCGATGAACGTATAAATCGCACGAATTACGCGCGCCATTATAATATTCTTGAAACGTCCGATACGTTTAATACGCAGCGAACGCTCTGCATTTCGTGCCGAGTGATTTTAATTCACACTAATTGGTGATCATCACTGCTAAATGTATAATAATATAATAAACTCCAAATCACACGCGCGAGCATTCTTATAATTTGTTGTATTATACAATACTAGCTGCAGCTGCTGCTGCTGCACCGCTGCAGTACAACATTATATTATAAACATTATAATATAATATTATTATTATTATCACTGTTATTGGACGTCGGGCAACGCGGCCGTTTCCTGTTTTAGTCAATTAAAATTTCGAATAAAAACTAGGTATACAATGACTCAACACGGTAAATGTATATTAAAGTGCGATGTTGCCGAACTTACCCCGAAACGTATTGTGTATCCATGACGTCATGCTTCAATCATCACCTCCCTATAGATATACAATAATAATATTACATACATATATAAAATATTATAAACTCGCATTGTGGGTACCTACATATAAATAGTATGTGTATTACTTTCTTCGTCCAACCGCGCCGTGAACCGGTTTTGTTTCGACGCACGTCTACGAATTTTAAATTCTCCCCCCTGCCCCCCCCCCCATCATGCTTGGGAGTAATGTTGTTTTCTTTTTCATTTTGGACTTTTCAGGCATTTAGGCCCCGCGGGCTAAAACGGTCAGTGAAATTTCTTTCTCCTCACACGCATTAATATCAAATATAAAACAACTGTTTCCCGTCTATTTTATAGTTGGCATTTTTCTTTCTATTCGATAAAAAAGCTTGATAATTATATTTAGCAATTTTCTATAATATAATGATCATATTTGATGCAGTGTTTCGTTTATTTATTTATTTTTTGAAAAACTTCATAATATCGTCGCGATAGACATATCGGAACATTGATCCCGATAAAAGAAATAAACAAATATTCAATAGGTACGATCAAGAAAATCGAATATATATGAATTGGACTTGACGTCGATTGCACATAATATACCTATTATATTATCTATCCCACACCTAATTACTAAGTACACATTGCATACCTACATTTACTACTTGGACGAGTGGCGTCAGTGGCCCGGTGTGCGAATATTAGACGTACCTTCGTCTGCAGTAATATTATATATATATGTATGATATATACATACCTACCCATCATAGAATATAGTGTGTATATATACAGTACAGTGATGGTAATAATATTATGTGGCACGCCGGGAGAATATTGATGTATTGTATATAGAGTTGGGTGATTTACAGGCGTGAAAAATCGGCACGAAATTTACGTGTTTATACAATGTCAATACCAAGGCACCGCGATATTAAGGTCAGCCGGTCACACACCTATTTATATACATACTACACGCATTTTATTATTATTATTATTATTATTATTATTATTATTAGGTAGATTATTATTATTGTTATTGTAAACCAATGTATATGGCTAGTATAGTAGGTACACACGGCGCACAACGAGTCCATATGTCGTACGCGTATATTATAATCGTGAGGTAGCCGCAGCCAGGTGCCTAGGTAGGAATACGGTATACGCGGTATATACCTACGCCGTACGTTGACAGATGCGTAGGTATACGCGTTTACAATAATAATATACTGATACGGCCGGGCACGCGGTATGCTTACAATGTACATATTATATGGTACCTACGTACAATTTAATTTGGTAAGTGGTAACCGTATATGGTATAAGTAGGTGCGATTACTGCTGGGTGCCGCGGTATTTTTGCGACCAGCGGTACCTATATTATATATTAAGACGTATAAGTACGTCTATGTTATATAAATTGAATGGTCGTAAAGTACGAGTCATCTCACAATTAAAATGATTTCGAAGACCTACCCGGCCGGTGCCGATCGTCTTTTTTCTCTCCCCTCAATTTTTTTTCGATAAGCATTTTCGGATACGCAATCCCATCTTAAACAATCGTTATTACCGCCGATCTGTGTGGAATTCACCAAATTCGTGTTACACGAGAAACGGATATGCGTATTAATTATTGCTTCAAATAATCCTCCAACACCAATACTATATAAGGCAACAACCGTAGGTATCTAACGGAGCTTGTCTGTAAGGCTGAGATAATAATATTGACTGCGTATTGATTTAAAACAAAAACTATACCGTCGTGTATTTTTTAATATTTCTTTTGCAGCGATTGCAGACTAAAAGTTTAGGGGAATTTTATTTAATATATAATATATTAAATATTTTACAACAACTATTAAAATGTATTTAAGTTTACTTTCTTCATTAATTAAAAAAATATATTATGTATAGGTATAAAAAAAGTTTTGTCTGCACTTCACCAATATTTTATTTAAGCTCGAACATTTTCGTTCATATTGATTCTAAACTTAATGTTTATTCATAATGTCAAAACTTCAAGTTGATTACTTTTACGACTTAAGTTAACTATTATATTTTAGTAATAATTGTTTTTTTTATTTTATGTATTTATAGGATAAAGATGAACAGACTAGGTTAGAAATGAAACATCGTAAAGAAGAAGACGATTTGTACAGGAAGTTTGCGAAGCAACGGGAAGCCGAAGACATTCGTATAAAAGAAGAGATAAACGTGAGAATAATAATAATTATTATCGTAAACATTTTTTGATTGTTTTAACTCAAACTTAGAAATTGTCAAAGTGAACAAAAATATTTATATTTAAATTCATGTTTTTTTTTTTTTTTAACATTTTGGTATTATGATGACGTGTAGAACGAATGGGAAAAAGAATTGGAAAGGCTGACCATACGTTTTGAGAAGGAACTTCAAACGAAAAGAAAACGGCCGGATGAACAAAAAGTTCTCACGATAAAGTTGCAACAAGAACGAGACAATCTTGAAAAGAATATGACCCTAAGGAGAGACAAAAAGAAAGAATCGCTAACTAAAAAACTCTTGGAACATGAGAGGTAAGAGCCGTTTGTTGATAAAATATATACTTGATAGTAGATAATACAATTTATTACTGGATATCTTATAAAAATATCATTCTTGGGTTTTTTTGCACAATACTACTAATTACAATAAACGGTAAATATTATAACTCAAATTGTGTGTAGACGTGATTAGGTTATATGCCTGCTTGATATTATTCATAATTAACACCAAAGTTTAATGCGTACTACTACAACTGTCTACTACATAAAACAAAACTTGCCTATGGAAATTAGTAGCCTGCAGTATGGCAACGATGCTGCAATCTTAAACTAATAAATCTGTTTGTCAGTATATTATAATCAGCTTACTCGTATATGCATACCATAGCATAGTCTACAGCATAGCCTCTTGTAAAATTTAATAAGAAAAATATATTTATTCTTTTCATAGCACGTCCAACAATAATTACTGAATTAGCACCGCCTATTTTAAACAAGTGTATGATTAAAGATTCCAATTGTACTTAATACTTTACGGTCGTATAGTGTCGATGAAAACAATATCATAGTGTTATACTCAAAATGTTCTTCATTATATTTCAAAGTACAATTATTATGTATTTTTTTTTGTGTGTCTGTCATCACCTTTTAGACAGTACTATGGTACTTTGGGGGGTCAAAAGTAAAATTTTTCCAATAGTTTTCAAAAGCGCCTTGAAAAAACAAAAGAAAAATTAATGAAAAACGGGCATTTTTACGCAAAATCTGTTTTCGAGAAATTGATTTTGGTTTTTGGTGTAACTTTAAAACGAATCAACTGTAGATACATGAAATTAT
>NC_042495.1:19032534-19037922 GCF_005508785.2 Acyrthosiphon pisum
AAGTTTTCAATTTTTTTAGTTTTTTTTTTTCTATAAATATCAATAAAGTTTTATCTATTGGGCCAAAAAGTGTAAAAAATTAATAAAAGGCTCTGATACATTGTTACAATAGCAGTTGAAAAATATTAAAAATACATATGCACAATTATTTTTTATAAGCATTTGAAGTTCGAATTTTGACAAAATTTATCAAATTTAAGATTCGGTAATTATTTTGTAGTTAAAAATTTATAAAATGGTCAACTTTTATATCTAAGGATTGAAAATTTAAAACAAGATTCCACGTAAGTAGTTTATTATGTTACCAAAAAATCTAAAAACACATAAGCACAGTTTATTTTTATACTCATTTTAAGTTCAAATTTGGACGAAATTACATATTAAAATACTTAGAATAACTATTTTAGTTATTTTGTTGTGATTGTAATGATTGTTTAATATTATTTGTGGGTACTTGAAACTTCTAAAGTATACTATTATATACCTATGATAGTACCATGGTTTGTTGTTGATGTATAACGCGTTACCTGATGGATATTGTGATATGATTAATTTGGAATTTATTATTAATACCTATTATAGGTCAATTTTTTTTTAATATTATAGATAAGTATACCTATAATAGGTATGTCTAAAACCTAGACTGACAAACCGTCTCCGCTCAGAATCGTTTTTCTTATACAGTGATATTATATCATTGAATTCAAATTTAATACTATCCATTATACAGTGACCCACTTGTAACCTACTGTACAGCAGAGTGACATCCACTTACCCACCTTTTTTAAATTAATTGTCAAAACATTTATAACTAAATTAATTTGTTTTATCTTCTGAATATGATACTTAGTTTGGTAGCTCGTAGGTATAAGTACAAGTTTCACTCAGTATCAGCTAGGCATAGAAAGAAAATAACTTTAAACAAAAAAATAAATTTCTTGTACCGCTAAATAATTTGTTAATAAATTACACATAATATAACGCACACCTAGTAAAAAATTATAAATGTACAGTTAAACAATATGTAAATAATAGTTAAAGAAGGGGGAAAATTAAAATTAACATTATAGTATAAAGTACACTTTTTCTTGAAAAACCATCATTTTGACGGATTCATTCTAAATAAGGATACAAGGGGCGAATCATTGTTTATTTATTTCGACAGGGAATTTCAAAAGAAAAATAACAAAATAAAATCACAACTCTCTGTAGTAGGTATACGGAGCTGGAAACAGCTGTGAACGGGTCACCCTGACGGACGGGTTGCATCGGTAGGAGGGGATGGGTGGATTAACGGAATGTGTGGTAGGTATATATGTGGTACGTGTACATTATGTTATGATTATAATGTGTATTATTTCCAAACCAGATTATACTGCTATACATATTGTAATAGAGTGCGCACACAACATGTATAATAATATTCGTCGGCGGTACGTTAGTGCACTTGGTATACCTACTACACACACACATCCGACGAGAACCGTCGGCAAACGCATTAAACATATATTACATATTTTATATTTATATTATGTGTGTGTGTGTGTGTGTGTGTGTGTGTGTGTGTGTGTACAAAATGATGCCCCCTATGGACGTAATGAAACTGAATCCCGGACGGGTTTGTTCACTTCGATGGAATGCAGCTCGGCAAGGAGCCTCGTCGTCGCGCGTTTCGTGAATATTATGCACCGCGGGTTTAAAAGCGCCGCAGCGGCGTCCGCGTCTGGCAATATCGATCGAGCGATTTTCGTTTTTCTTTTCTCCGCATATGGCTTTCGATTGCAGCCGATTCGTGCCGTAGATTTTAACAGTCGGTCTTGTATATATTATACCGCGGTATCGCAACAAATACATACCTATAGTATTTATATATATATATATAGTGATGATTGCGGTATTCGTAGGCGTACCATATTATAATTTAGTAGGTACCTACTTAGCTTTTACATATTATACAAAACAATAATAATAACATTTTATGTATGTATATACATATATATATATATGTACGCCCCCTGCCCCCCTTCACCGCAGTCGGTAAAGCTTGGACGTGTGTATGGACAGAACGATTTGTAGTTGCGGCTATACCTGTATAGTTGTATTTAGTATCGGTAGGTAACTGAATAATAAATATTATGAAATCACGTACGCGGGAGAAATTCTTAAGATATGCGGATGTCCCCCGAGGTCCACGGTTGAGTTAGGTAGGTAACGAAAACACGAGGTGTCAGCTGGTATAGCGAGTATAGTGACTACAGTGAGTCATGCGTTATTCCTGTCAAGAGTTTCTAAATCCTATCGATTATCGTTTATCGTTAATGTCGAGTTAACGTTTCCGACTTAGCGGTTATTAATATTATATTGTTAAGCTTAATGATAGAAAATATCCACAGTTGTGTAAAATATTCACCAAATGTACCAAATATTATGCTGTATCATTATAGCATGTTTTAATCGACATCGTTTTTGTTTTCTCGTGTTTTTACTGAATTGGTATTATATAACAAATAAGTCAGATGCGAATTATTCGCGAATCATTAATAGGTACTGGTTAATATATTCTGTTAAAATATGTATAATCTTATAGGCTTAAGCTGAAGTTCACATACTATATTAAGTTGACTAAGGTAAAAATGAACATGTACATATTATTTTGAATTTTCTAACACAAGAAATATTTTAATTATATAATTGTAAATGTAAGGTTGGATATACACTTTACATATCATGTCTTGTATGTTCGAATTGATCGTGTATATGTGAACTACTTTCGATTTTAAATCGTGGGCACGAAATCCACTTTCGTCGATCAAAATTATGAAAACTGGTTGATTATTTGTATTTTGTGAAAAATGTATATAATTATTATACCTTATTATCGATGTAAACAGACAATTCTTTCTCTCATTTAATTTATAAGTTGTATCAAGCTCCGCATATAATATATTATTCCCCTCGATTAATTGGAACAATAATATTTGGATTCCACTAATATAATATAATAATTTAAATCTATACGGCCAACGCGTGCGTATATACTCTACTACTCTAAATACCAATACTTTAATTTTCAATATAGGTACTCAGCATATTACATGGGATTTCACTTTTTTTTTTAAATTACGCACGAACTATGCGATATATCATATTTAAGAATCGGAACGAATGTTGGATCGTGCGATACCGTCGTCAGCCTGTCGTGGTTCTATATATTATTTTAATGTAATATATAAAATTCGAAAATTGCTAGAAAATTCCAATAATTCAGAGAAATCGCAACAATCACCATATATATTTGTTATATACCTACTAGTACCCCGTTTTTCTATATTATGATTATTATTATTCTACGCTATACTTGTATGTTTAGGAAAAAAGAATATTACCGATAGTAAAATAATAATAATTAATAACCGCGTCAATATTGGTTTTCGTGCACGAAATTATGACGCAGACTTAACCAGCGGAGAAGGTAAAAAAAAACGAGATCGACGATAACCATGAAACTCTATATAGGTACTATAAGTACGTGCACACACACACGCATATACTAATTTATAGTTAACACTTAATATATATACCTATATAATATTATATGGGTGCACATTTATATAAATTGTATACCTAATATTATAATTCACGAGCTAGTCGAGCGAGGGGAAAGTCATTGTCATCGCTTGAGTCGGGAAAAAGGGTTGACGTTTCTCCAGTGGTGTAATTATAGATCGATGTACATCTATATGAATTAAAATTAAATGGTGTTCGTTGGCAATATTACTTTAGAACTGCCGGACCTATTTGGCTTAATTTATAATTTTTTTTTTGAAATGTTTCTAATAGTCCGAATAAGGTTTTTACGGAAAGATAAATTGGAAAAGTTGCCCGGAATATTGGAAAATTCGACATTAACTGTAAGTTCTTTTTTTCTATGGGATATTTGTACGAATTCTGTTTATTTAAAGGATTGCATTGGTTACATACTATATTGCTATTATAATCTTTAGAAATATGGAAGATTTAAGAATTAAGATATTATATATTTATATTATACGTTTTTTTACAAAAAGTTCATGAAAAAAATAAAACTTTGGCATAGGCAATTATTCCAGGCGGGACAGCTAGTAATATAATAACTAATAATAATAATAATTTAGAATAATCTCCGTGTGAAATCTTAACAGTGAGGGCAAAATTCCCCTTCTAAATACTTCAAAGTCGATAGGATAAAATTATCGACTTCTCCCTGCCTTTTAGTCTATGGTGTACTTGCTTCGCTTTATAAGAAAAAATATATTTTTCATCTCTTCATAATTTTTATACACTTCAACACAATGACACCCCTCTGCTGTTCCGTCGTTCCACAAGTCACAGCGAAGAATACGTGAAGTCGTGAAGTGATTTTGTTCACTCTTTTTACAGGTTACTTACCTTGTCTCAGATAACCGACTACATCCCCTTCTCATATATATATATATATACTCAATAGCTATAAATAATCAACCCCTACGACCTCACCACCATACACTTAAATACACCTTTGCTGTCATGGTCATACAATTGGTTTGATATTTTACCCTATATTTTATGTGAATTGATCCAGTTCCATATCTAATCAATAGTAATTATTTTTCACATTTTCCATATTTTTGGAGGGGATAAAGATAAATAGTTGCAAAATATAATAAAATTATATTTCAATAAAAAAAAAGGTGGGTAAGTGGATTTTGCTCTGTTGTACAGTAGGTTACAAGTGGGTCATTGTATAATGGATGGTATTAAATTTGAATTCAATGATATAATATCATTGTATAAGAAAAACGATTCTGAGCGGAGACGGTATGTCAGTCTAGGTATAAGACATAATATTATAGTATAGTCTATAGTATTTAAAAAAAATTGACCTATAATAGGTACCTATAATAAATTCCAAATTAATCATATCATAATATCTATTTGGTACTTATAACGCGTTATACATCAACAACAAACCGTGATACTATCATAGATATATCACAGTATACTTTAGAAGTTTCAAGTATACCCAAGAATAATATTATACAATCACAACAAAATAACTAAAATAGTTATTCTAGGTTTTTAATATGTAATTTCGTCCAAATTTGTACTTAAAATGAGTATAAAAATAAACTGTGCTTATGTATTTTTTAGATTTTTTGGTAACAGAATTAATTACTTGCGTGGAATCTTGTTTTAAATTTTCAATTCTTAGATACAAAAGTTGAACATTTTATAAGTTTTTAACTACAAAATAATTATTCAAATTAAAATTTGATAAATTTTGTCAAAATTCGATCTTTAAATGCTTATAAAAAAAAATTGTGCCTATCTATTTTTTTATATTTTTCAACTGATATTGTAACATATATC
>NC_042495.1:19038031-19046835 GCF_005508785.2 Acyrthosiphon pisum
ACTCAAAATAATTTGCTAATTTTCGTGATTTTTCCATATTTGTCAATTTTTGAACTTTAAATGCTTATAAAAAAAAAACTGTGACTAAAGGATTTTTTAATATTTTTCATCTGCTTTTTGAAACAATATACTAGGAGCCTTTTATTAAATTTTCAAGCTTTTTTAATCGACAAATAAAATTGTATTGATATTTTTAGAATGAAAACTGACAATGCCCGTAAAGAGCTCAAAATAAGTCAAAATATTTTGAAAATGTTATGGTGTATAGAAAATGCTAATATAAACATTCAGTCAAAATGTCATGTATCTACGGTCATTTTTTTTTAAGTTACACCAAAAACCAAATTCAATTCGAATCAAAATCGATTTTGCGTAAAAATTCCCGTTATTCCTTAATTTTTCTTTGGTTTTTCTTGGCGCTTTTGAAAATTACTGGGAATTTTGACCTCCCCAATGCACCAACGATATTCACTTTCCAATTGAACAAGATACTGAAGTTGAAAATCGAAGCGTTATTTCGACTACTTATCGTGTACACAGACACAAAAAAAAATTTAAAAAAAAATAAAAAAACACACATCATTGTAAAATCAATACATTCATTGTTCCACTCAGAATCTAAAAATGAAGTAGGTTGTTGATACTTACATATATATATTATATATATATATGTGGGCTGATAGAATGGCGTGGTATTTTGTGGGGTGAGAGGGGGGGTTAGGGAGATTACAATGGAGTTGTAACAAACATAAAAAAAAAAATGTTCTCACATAAGGGTAATAAGTCATTATCTTAATTTTTTTTTTATTAAATAAAATTAATTTATTATAAATTACACAGAGCTTAAACGAACAAGTTTACAATAATATAATAAGATGAATCTCTCTACCATCTGTAAGCAAGCTTGTGATAATGGTAGTGAGTTACAAAATCTAGTAATTGATATAATAATCGAACAATAGTATAAAGAAAAAATAAAAAAACATTTTTAAAGTTTCAGTACATACCAAAATGAATCAATAAACATAAATACTAGTCTAATAGAGATTAATTGAATCGTTTGACATACTGTATAGGTACCTATACTATATAATGTTTAGACAAATAAAATTACGAGAACTTGTAAATTTTACCTCAAATCGTATTGAGATATTTAAATCTATGCAAATTCATCTATTATTAATATGTTATGGCGTTAGCGGAGTGTCACACCGTCAGTCGTCACGATAGTCGTTAATGCGACACCTCACCCCCGGTCCACCCTAAAAATCTTATCTTGTTGCGCCACTGGTAAGTACTAAAGTACTTAGCTTCATATATATTATATAATATAAATATATACAATAACATACACCATACGGTTTTCGCATGTGTTCCGATCCAGTGACGGAACACATTTGATCGACCCGAACGGTAAACACCGGCACGTAGCGGTAAACGCACCGCACAGTGTATTTTTTGCGCACCGGACCTTGACTATCTCATCTCTATCTATTGGAATATTTTTTTCTTTGTTTTTTTTTTTAATATTATTATTTTTTTCTAAACACCGACTTTAGATATTATGGTTTACGTAGTATTCCTGTGAATATGCGCTTGCCATAAAACAAAAAAATAATATAATAATATAAATAGACCAACTCGATATAGCTGGTACCTGATAATAATATTATATTATGTATGATTAAGCCATTTCGTATCATCGGACACCGTTGATATTATAACGATATTGATATTATTTTGGATTTAACTATTTTTCAATAAATATTAATTATACTACACGTTAAGTAGGTACTTGCAAACAAACTTGTAAGCCCGATGCTTGCTGGTCGAAATTCACGATCGTTTCAATGACGATATATATTATATTACATATAGTTGATACCAGCTGTTGCTTATGAGGATATACAATTTATTAGCTATTATATTATTTCTATTTTTTTTTAAATTTAAAATTATCGCAAAATATGAATACATTGAAAAAAAAATTGTTTATAAAACATATGAGTTAGATACAGTGATTGTCTGAGAGCTCGATAATTATTGTAATGCATAGACTCGATGAAAACAGCGTCGTTAAATTATTGTATCAATGTACGTTTATAATTAATTGATTAAAACATACTTACATTTAGGACATGATGGGTGCAGGCCCAAATGACAGAAAGTTGTGAACGAAAATGTTCGTCACACACAATTATAGTCACTGGCTCGCAGACATGATTTCTACATTATGACAAATTAAACATTATCTCGTTTATTCTCAGCCAGTGCATGTATAAAACGGAATTTAAAACATCTATAAGACATCCGTGATAATATTACATAATATTATATTAGTACAATGTTATTATTTATTGTATATACCAATTAAATTGTCATGAATATTTTTAAAATTCACAAAAATATTTTAATCAGGTATATCAGTGCATTATTTATACTGGCAACTATATTGTTGTTCTCATCTTTGTGTTTCGACGTTAGACCTCCATATTAATTCATGGCGTTACACTGCATTACAGTTTAAATTCATAAACTCAAATCTTGTGTCGTGACAAACGAATTTATCCACGTCTGAGGGTAAAAGAAAGAATGATAATTTTTTTTTTATGTGAAGCAAATAGGAACGTCAATTAGTTTCGGATCAGTTAGAATGGCAATACGCGCAGTCAGAGGAAAAGTTCTGAATTAAAAATAAAAAACTTCTAGTCTTGGCCTAAATAACATAATTGCATTCAATTAAAACATTAGTATATAATAGAACGCGTGAAGCTGTTGCTAATAGAAAATTCATTGAAAATTCCCACAAAATAAAAACTATAAAACAGTAGGCATCATGTATACTATATAATAAATAAAAACATAAAGTGTAAAATATATATATAATTGGGTGTATGAAACTACTTATTTAATTCCATGCCCGATTAATTGGGGTTAAATCATGGATTTTTAATGTTTAAATTAGTTTTTTTTAAATGTACACTCCACCTATTGCCAACTATTATTATAATGTTCCTTGATAATTTCATCCAATAATTTTTATATTATAGAACAGAATTAAAGTCTTCGTAAATGTAATCAAGTATAAGAATCCAATCAATGAATAGCTATTAGTAGATATACACGAGTGTTACGTAATGTTTTTTAAATTATTAAGACAGTCGATGATGAATATAGGTACTTTATTCTTTAAATACATATATTATTATTATCGTGTTGACGAAGTTAACGTGGTCAGATATTGAGATATAATTTACAGAAAAAAAAACATTTGACGATTTCAACAGAACTTAATAAATAACTACATATTATTATATATACTAACTACAGTTTACGCGAGTCATATGTAATAATATCATTGATTATAAATACTATATTATTTATAATCAATGGTAATATTACTATGCATACTGCATAGTGCATACTATTATATAGTATATTGCTATATCGATGATCCTTCATAAACCATATAAACCACAATATCATGATATAGTGTTATATAATACGAAATCCGTACGATGCATATAATATTATAATAAAATAATATTAAATTAACACAGTTTCATCGTTGACAAAATCCGTGCCGATTGAGTGGAATGACTGCTGCAAATATTATCTATTATGTCTACAAAGTATCAACGGCGTTGTTTTTTTTTTATCGTTTTCCGTTGGCGATTTAAAAAAATTATTGTAAATTCGAAATCATTAGACAACATTCCCAATGCTGGTATACATAATACACTAAAAATCGTATATTATTTTGTATAGACTGTATATCTTCCGATGTCCGAAAACCTGCAAACCAGTTGTCTCCAAAATATATACTACCAGTCAGGTCGTTGTCGCCAACACTATTATCATTGTATTTATTATGTATATATAATATATACTTAATACTATATTATTATATATTAACTATACCTATTGGGTTATATTATTTGGTATATTGCGAGACGGAAACGGGTCGCGATAGTTTTGCAATCGACTTATACGATCATATAGGTACCTATATATAATATATAGATATGTATACATCCAAATATAATAAAACCATCTATTATGTAAAGTATATATACACAACTAATGTGCAGTATAAGTACCAATATATGTATTTTTCAACACCTATCGACTGCATGTTCGACGATTTCGTTTCGACGTTAGTCGAGTACCTAAAAATTAAAATCTACATGTTATGCAAAAAGATTTTAATGACCACTCGGTGACTTTCGTGTATAATAACTGCAACACCCTACGCAACGTTAGTAATAATATGCTAAATTTATTACATTATGATTTTCTGCTGTTGCAGTGATGTATACATTCTACAATATTGCATAAATACTATAGTTAGTTGAGTGTGATCTTAATTTATACTTAGATTAATTTCAAATTCTGATTTTTAGAATATTTTGGCAAGTATAGTTTTTATATTTTTATAAATATATTTAATATATTTCAAATATACTTTTTTAACTGTTCTGGTGAAGAAAATCAAAATATACTGCTGGCTATACCGTAAACGGTGGCGTAAATTGAGATTGTGTTTTGATAGAAGGTACCTCACACACAAGTACCTACTTCACACAATTTCAACTGAATCTCTAACATTGTCTACCAGTTATTTAACATTCGATCTTATTTAATATATCACCAACCCTTAATGGGAAGATTATACATAATATATCGTATATTGATTATTGACTACTGTTATGTATTTGTATTATTAATTTACAGGATAATGTATAAATGACAAATGTAGTTAGGTACTTAACAATATTATCATACTATGTTAGTGTCTACAATATTTTGTCCACCGATATCTTACTTATGAATTTATATTTCCTTGTATTATCTAATAATTTATCACCAAATAATTTAGCTATACAGGAAGCATTTGTAGTCTTATTTTTGTTCTAACTTACAAGTTCTTACCTGCTGCAGAAGGCAAAAGTCTAACGATTTTCAGACGATAACAAGAAAGTACAATCTTGACATTATTCCCACGGATTATTGCTTATTACTTATTATTATTACAATCAACATTGTCTTAAGAAAACAAATCGATTCAAAAAAGTTCAAATACTTCACGATTTTCTCACTTATTTCTGCAGACTTCAGACACTATTATAATATTACTGTAATATACCCATTGGTGTGCGTGCAGTAGGGTGCGTGCTCTTACTGCCCTTGAACGGTTTGAATAGATTTGTAAGGGCCGAACCGGTCTATAACTGTCAAGTTGGGTCGTGTTGTAATGGTTAACTATGAAAAACAAGTACAAGTTAGCTATCAAAAGTGCAGTATTGAATTACTGAGCTGATATTTTCAGTGTCAGCCTATCTTTAACACTGACCACAGTGTATTCTAATATTATGTACAAATACAAGATATCGCGAACTTGCGACAAACGTGTTTTTTTGAGTTAAAATTTAAAAAATGTCAACTAAATGGTCATGTATATAGGGCCATGTTTGAGTGAAAAAATGTTGGCTGCGCCTGACTTGAAATTCTGCACACGCCTATCATCATATATTCATATACCCATATGGGTAATAAGTACAATATGCACATACCACGCGTGTACAGTATATAATATTGCATAGGGATTGTATATATGGACAAAAAGATAATGTACCATTATTGGATGATAATATTATACATCTGCACGTGTGTGTAGGTATATTGCAGTGGTATATCTACGTTATAATATAATATTATATGTATTGGCACCGACCGACTTGTGTGCGTGCGTGTCACGCCTCTTAGCAAATAGGCTAAAGTCGCGCGCACATTCCGCCGCGCTTACAAACGCGTACCTTATAAATAATATACGTTAAATATATATACGCCGCCGCGTACGTGCGTGTGCGCACTTTCTACGGGTCGGATGATCGTTTATTTTCCCATTATAATATTATATATTATAATATATCGTCTTTGTCATTGTTTTCGCGCACCGCGAGTATTGTTCCTACATATATATTATTTTATATACGTGATATCATTTAGGTATAGTGTTCATCGTTCGGCCTGACGTTGCGAATCCCCCGCGGTCACTCTCGCGCGGTGGAAAATCGTTTTTTAATCCTCCGAAATAGCAAAAAAATTTAAAAAACGAAACTGCACAATACATAATAATACCTAGCACACTCGTTTTGGTCGTTTTATAGTCGAACACGCATCGCGGTCGATGCACAGAGTGTGTAAAAACACGCGTGGGAAACGGCTGTGTATCGGTTCGCATCGATACAACAGGTTTTTCGCGCTGTATATATGTATACACAATATACATAGAGTATGTATATATCGGAATATGATATTACGTATGGAATCGTATATATAGTATATATAATAAATAACATTAATATAACTAAACGGTACCGAGAACCAACCTATGAAATATATAGAGGACCTGCAGTGAAATGTAAATAGGTACACGCTGTGCATATTATGATTATATGAAGGTTTTTTTTGGAGGTTGGCACATAACGACTAACGAGAGTGGGTCCCTCAACCGCTCTCATCTTGTTATTTCATACGAATTGGAAAAAATCAATCACGTTTCATTGAATTTTGAAAAAATGTTCACTTTAATTGACATAATATTGTACCAGATTTGCACTTCAAGTTTGAATGCGTGGTTTATAGTGAGTCCTTATCACTTTGCACTCTTTTTTAAAATCATTGGTTCAATAATACAAATTTATACGTTTATATATTTTAGAGTTATTGCCTAGTGGAATCGGTTAAACAAAATAAAATTGTCATTATGATTTGATATGATTTTTTTTTATTTCATGGAAACTTGATATAAATAAATATAGGCATCGGCCCTCGGGGATTTATTTGAAAAACATCGCTTTTCTCATACGGTAAGCAGTGGATTCACTTACAAATTTGTTCGTACCTATACTAATAACATAACCGCACAACTTTGGAAAATTTACTATTTTGCAATTATTTAAAATTGTATTACTATTTTTATTTATTTATCTTGTACATTACAAAATATGCTAAGTATTCAAATTTTATGCACTGTGATTTTTGAACGCAAAAGATTAAAATATGTGATAATGCACGAAATACGCATAATCTATAATATTTGGCTGTCTGACTTTCTGTTTATCTGTTTTACCGGGAAAGGCTTCGAAACTGGTGAACCGATTTTGACGGGGTTTTCCTGCAGCCCACAGTAGCAAGCGGACCTGCCAAGATGCTATAAACCAAGTATTAACCCGGGTCCCCATTCGTAAACTATGATCCGGCTAATTTGATTATATATAAAAAATCTGTTTAGATATATCTCTCGAGTCAAAGTAAACATACGCGTTTTGTATATTTTAAATATTAATAATAGTTCGTATAGTTTTAAATGTCTAATATTTCCATAGTCTGACCTCGCAGGTTTACGATGTGTCGTTGTAGTTATTGTCAAATAAATAATGGAGGATGATGATGTTATAGGATATAATGTCGTGTTAAAAATTTAACGGGATTTATAGGTAAGTATAGGTCAAAAATGCCTGTGCGGCGACATCTTTATCTCCATCGAGATAATAACAACAATATATAGTATATACATTGCCATTAATTTAACACTGCAGTGGTGTACCTATATAATAACATATACAATCATATAATCGTGTCTCTATAACATGATAATATCTCATAATATCCGATAAATAGCCTATAGACAATAATACAATACGCGTCCAATACAATAATATAATATGAATATTGAATATTGAATGGCAAGGCGATAATGTATAGTAACAATAATAATTAATAATAATAATAATATATTATATACACAGATACGTAGGCCTTATAGGTATGTTGTACACGTCTTGTACTGCTATTCATCGACATAAACGATGATATGCCTACACGACCCGCGGTTGCAAGTCGCCTAGAACCAATTGTTGCTTTCGGAGGCCATATACGCGTACCTATTAGTTCATTGCAATAATGTAGCTACATATATAGCTATTATGGGTAGGACGCCGTTTGATTAATCGATGTCACATCCATCGCATATTGCACAGTGCAGTTATGAATCGAATTAGAATGTTTACATCGAATACACAATACACATATTATTATAGCGTTATAGCAGGTACCTATAGAATGCAATCTAAATAATCGAACAACACGCGTCAACACGGCAATAATATTATATAATTTTAATTTTTTAGTAAGAATATATTGTTATAAATATTGGCGCTGGCGTGACAGTTATATCAAATTGTCGGGATTCCATATAATTACGAAATTGTATTTTACTATACGGATTAATATATTAACATGTGAGCTCAGAAATTATCAGCAGGGTAGGCCATATATATAGAATATGAATATAAATTATTCACGCATTAGTTATTTTACTTATACGCGCGCTGCCCCCAACAACTTATCGGGAGGGGGTAACATTTTTTTTTATAACCGTTGATTTTTTTTATCAGCATACAGTCATTTTCGGAATGATTTATTTACAACACAAGCTACATAATATCTATTTATTTATTTACATTATTTCTCAATTTATCGAATAATTATAATATGTGAACGGTAGGTATAGGTATACATACTATTACCACACGCCACCGTTATTACAACAATAGGTACAAATCTACCGATTCATACGCCGACCTCAAACCGTTCGATTAACAGACTGACCTGGCTGGGGCGTAGTCGCAGTCGAGGACCAACGGCGGACTTCGGGGTTTCACTTCCGGTCGCTATAGTTTCGACGACTATATTTCCGCGGAATCGACGGTGTTTCGCCATACACATTTCCCGGTAAT
>NC_042495.1:19046885-19105033 GCF_005508785.2 Acyrthosiphon pisum
GCAGGCCTCGTAACTTATTCATACACCAAAAAACGCATAAATATGTAAGTATGCATTCATGCACTAAAAATTGTCAAAATATGAACTGAAAAGTTCGAAAATATTCATTTATACGGCCTAACATTTTAAAACTTTGCACTCAAAATATGAATAAAAAAATTATGTAAAAAAAATCATGACCTGCTTTTAAAATAATAAGAATAACTCCATACATTTTAAAAGTACCTTATTCCTTTTAATTTTTATATATTTAATAGTCAAAATTAATAAAATAAAAAATAACATTAATACTTGTGAAGTTTAAATAGCTTTGTCATCTTTATATATCGTAATTAGGTAGTCATTTTATGTCTAATTTGTGTACACCCAATATTCAGCACTTACGCAATGAAAACATTTGGAATGAAATATTAGGTAGGTATTTCATTTTGAGATATTTTAGTAAAATATTTGTAAAAATTATATTTACTTTAGAAATTACACTGTTCTAGTGTTCCATTAGTGTTTTTTTTTGTTTTCCAACTTAAGAGGACGCATTAGTAGAAAAAATATGGCACAAAATCATGGTTTTGTAATTCAAGTAATACTATATTGAAGTGGTTTACAGTAAAAATACCTATTATACAAATTGTAGAGGAGGACTCTTTTAACAATCGTATGAATGATTAGGTAATCGATAAAAAGTTTTCTATAAAATCGATTTTGGTTTTGGTGTAACTCTGAAACAAATGAACGTATATACATGACATTTTCACTGTTTTTATATTTGCATTTTCTATACACGATAAAATTTTCAAAATACCTATTTTGGTTTGTTTTGAATTGTTTAGGGACATTTTCAGTCTACAATTATTATTAGTCTTTTTTTATTCAATGAATGTCAATAAAACTTTATTTGTTGAGTAAAAAAGCTTGAAAATTTAATAGATGGCTCCTAGTACATTGTTTCAAAGGCAGATAAAAAAATTAAAAATCCACTGTCACAGTTTTTTTTATAAATATCCAAAGTTCAAATATTGACAAAATACGTAAAAATGACGAAAATTTGCAAATTATTTTGAGTTAGAAATTCATAAAAAATTTTCTTTTTAATCAAAGATTTGAAATTGTAATACAAGGTTATTCATAAGTTAGTCTACCTTTATCAAAAAAAAAAGCCTACAAGCAAATCAAATAAGTAAAAAATTGTATAAGTATTTAAAGTTCATATTTTTACAATATTGAATATTCACTCGATTTCTCATAGCGGTTTTGTTATTTTGTTGTTATTCAAAAACGAATAACTGTAGATACATGAAAACTTTGAAAACTTTACTGAACGCTTATATTTTCATTATCTATATAGTTTTTTTTCTATAAATATAGAAATTGGGTAAAATAGCGTGAAAATTTAATGCAAGGTTCCTGATATATAAATACATAGGCACATTTTTTTTTTATTATAAGCATTTAAGTTCAAATTTTGACAAAATTTATCAAATTTAAAATTTAATATTTATTTTGTACCTAGTTAAAAATTGATTTTCCGTGGGCTTTTCTGCCTACCATAAATATAAAATAACCTTATATTAATATATTATATTAGTCACTAGTGTATAAAATATAACATAAATATTTGTACAGTATCTGGTGGGTACCTAACTTAACCTAATCCGTAAATCCGCCACTGTACGATACTATAGACTCAAATACTTGTATTTAAATACTTTCGTATACTTTTTGAAAAGTGTATTTAAAATACTTTCAAATTCGAAATACTTTTTCTCCGTACGTATACTTTATTCCAGATTAAATACTTTTCTGCGTTTTGCCGTCGTATTTCAACAAACAATCGTTTTTTTTTCATAATATATTACGATTTCAAAAATTGGTCTTGTAATAATAATTTTTGATGCTAAGAATTTTTCAGACTTCATTGAGTACGCACAGTTACGCAGATGACATGATGCCTAAACTCATACATCTATCTTGCGAAAGTTTAACTTGACAATATAATATTATGGGCACATGTGACGTCTGAAATTCTCGTGAACCAAATAAATGAATTATAATTTTAATATTAATTATCAATAGGTACTGAAATCTGAATTTGAATTTTATTCGAATAAGCGGCATAACCATAGAACCGATAAGCCATAACCGAAGCCGTCCGAAGTTCACGAATGGGTTGCTAGCACTGGGTGCCGGCACACGTGACTACATCACGGAATATTCCGCCGGTAAGCAATAAGCATATTATTATTGTTCTATGGTAAACATGGCGGCATTCGCACTATCAAAGCGTCGTAGACAATAATTTAGACGCAGGCTGGTTTGTTGTTGTTCGCCAGTCGTGGTCTGCCGGCTGTCCGTAATCGTTATTTTTGAACGGGCGCTTCGGTTAACTTTGAGCGAACTGCATTATATTATTTTCACCACGTGCTTTTTCCCGTAAACCGTTTTCGAAATGGATCAAGACGAGGACTGGGATTCGCCCAGCGACATACAATATCAACCGCAACGGGAGTACGTGCCTCAGCAACAGTACAGGCAAACGAGGCCCGCCAATCCCGACGACTTGCTCGTGGACATCGACTCCCAGTTCGCGGGCTTGATCATCGGGAAAGGTGGCTCGGTGATCAAAGGCCTGAGAAAGGAAACCGGCGCGTTCATCTCGGTCTTGGACAGCGATTCGTACGGGTTGAAAACCGTGAAGATATCGGGAAATCAAAAAGCCAGAGACCACGCTCTAAAGCTCGTTAACGACATCGTCGACGCGAACAACCCGGAAAAGATTAAACAAAAGTTGCAACAAGAATCGGAACAAGCACCGGTTCAGTCGACTTTTAATTGGGACGAGTTGATGAAAGAAGAAGCAGAAAATCTTAAACAAAGATTAGCGGCCTTGCCGCCAATTGTTAAGAATTTCTATAAAGAACATCCCGAAGTGACCAGGATGACTGATCAGGAAGTCGAAGACTTCAGAATGTCCAAGAACAACATTATGATCAAATATATCGAAGAGAATAACGATAAGCCAATTCCTAAACCAGTGTTGAAATTTTCACACGCATTTGAAGATTATCCGGACATATTGGAAGAAATACAAAAGCAAAAGTTTGAAGTCCCGTCCCCCGTACAGTGTCAGACGTGGCCTGTCATCATGAGCGGCCACGACTTGATAGCTATCGCACAAACTGGGACGGGCAAGACATTGGCCTTCTTGCTTCCTGCTTTTATTCATATCGATTTTCAACCGACTCCTCGTAGTGAAAGAAAAGGACCATCTATATTAGTATTAGCTCCAACCAGGGAATTGGTGTTACAAATTGAAAGCGAAGTATGTATATATTTTACATGTTTATAAAAGTTTGATCATAGTATTAATTATTGTTTTGTCTTGTTTAGGTTAAAAAATATAGTTACAAAGGCATTAAAGCCATGAGTATTTATGGTGGGGCAAGTTCTGGAAAGCAAAAAGAAGTTCTGCGGAAAGGAGTCGAAATCGTTATTGCTACTCCTGGTCGACTTAATGATTTTGTTGGTAGTGGTGCTATTGACTTATCTGATGTGACATTTTTGATACTTGACGAAGCTGATCGTATGTTGGATTTGGGTTTTGAACCTCAAATACGTGTTTCATTACTGAGGGTTAGGCCAGATAGACAAACCATAATGACCAGTGCAACCTGGCCACCTGGAGTTAAACGTCTTGCTAAAAGCTATACGACTAACCCCATTCAAGTTATGGTCGGATCATTGGATTTGACAACAGTCAATACTGTAAAACAAGATATTCTTATAATGGACGAAGAAGAAAAAGAAGTTTGGCTTGACGATTTTCTGAAAAGCTGTAGTGCAGATGATAAGATCATAATATTTGTGAACCGAAAAGTAACTGTGGATCAGCTTTCGTCAGATTTATGTATGAAGGGATACATTGTTGAATCCATTCATGGTGGTCGTGAACAATGTGATCGTGAAATGGCTTTGGAAAGCTTACGTAATGGTGAAGTTAATATTTTAATAGCAACAGATGTGGCTTCTCGTGGTATTGATATCAATGATATTACAGTGGTAATAAATTACGATTTTACTAAAGATATTGAAGAGTATGTGCACAGGGTAGGACGTACAGGGCGAGCTGGTAAAACTGGCTTGGCAATTACTTTAATGACTAGAAGAGATTGGGGTAAGGCCAAAGATTTAGTAGAAGTGATGGAAAAATCTGGACAGGATGTACCTCCAGAGTTGCAAGAAATGGCATCGAGGTATGAGGCTAAGAAAGAACGAGACAGAGCTGAAGGAGGTGACAGGCCATTTAGGGGTGGAAGAGGAGGCGGAAGAGGATTTTCGAGAGGAGATGGAGGATTTTCGGGAAATAGAAGAAATAATTATTAATTTGTAATAATCTTGTAAAGATCTGATAAATTAATAATCTGTAAAGTTTTTCTATGTATTATGTTATTCCTTATAATTTTTTATATTAATTTCAAATTGTTCAAGTACTAGTTATGTATAATTTTTATTTAATGTTTATAATTATCTATACTGTTAATGTTAAATCATATAATTCTTTAACAAATGATTAAACGAGAATGTTTAATACAATTGTGTGTATGTAAAAAATTTCACGTATGGTAAATTACGTATTATACGCACATGATTCTTTTTGAGAAATTAACTCTTAAATGTTAAGTATATTCAATACAAAATGTGATGTAAATATTCATTAAGGTTAACATTTTGAGATATACTGAGTATGCTGTTTGGGATTACCCCAATAAATCTTGAACACACAACTACACAAGTAAAATACCAATAGTTGTCACACAAATATTGCTCAAACTTGATTAAAAAATGTAATATTCTTTTAGAATACATAAAAAAAAAAGGTAATTAAATCTCTAATGTACATGAATTAATAAGCTTTATACTTCATTGATTTTAATTTACTGGTCAAATTTTAATAAGAAATTTGAGTAATTTTCATTGAAACATAAAATATTTAAGTTTATTTTTTGAAATTTAAAGTGAACTTAACAAATACTTTTTGTTCAATTGGTCTATCTCATTGTTTAACAAGATATTTTTTTTCCACTTCAAACGTTTAATGATAATTTATGACAAATTGGTATTGAAAAGTATTGATCTATAAATGCCGAGCCTTGGGTATTATCGACTTGATCTCACCACTAGTTACCATGTACCGTCGCACAGGTGACTACAACCATAGACAGAGCATGCAGGGTATGCAGCTGCACGCCCTAATCGCCATGAAGACTGCTTTAATTCAAGTTTAAAAATTGATTAATAAGACTAAAATTTATGAACGGTTAATTTGGCTGAAGTCTAATGATCATAATAAATACTAATCATCGTATTATTTTGTTCTTAACAATGTATTTTCCATGTATTCATTTTCCCAGCAAAGACAGTTCCTAACCGTATTTTTCTATATAATATAATTCAAAATAATAAATATAATTTCTGTCTTTTTCAATTTAATTTTCTTTTTTTAGAACTAACTGATTATATTCTATAACAAAAATATTGCCAACCGCCAGAGAAATTCAAATACGCTAACATTCGGCATATTTAAAATTAATAAAAATTTGAAATTTTGTTTTGAAAGCTTGAATAATGAATAAGCTATTAATTAAATAATAATTTTACAATTTATAAAACAACTAATTACGGTGACCTATAAAATATCCGAAAATAGGGATTTTAGGGATAACTCCCCAAACCCCCTCACAATAAGTTGTGGTGGGCTGATTTAGATTCTGCATGCGCTAAACAATACTTCTGGCTCCGCCTATGACTACAACTGAAACTTGAGTTATTCTACAAGTCTTATTGTAGCTATTTTTTCTTATCATTATTTACATATTGTACAGATATATGGATTATAAATAAAGTTTATTGTTGTTAATCAAATAAAATATGTTATAGCTAGAGCGCGGAAATTTAGGTTTTTACATATTTTTATTGGCTTTATGCAGCTCTACGAGGAAGAGAAATTTGGACGATTTATCCATCAAAAAGATCGTAGGAAAAAATTTATTTTGCATATTAAAGCATATTTTGGACATTAGAGAATATTTGGCCTATTTTACATATTTTAGAATATATTTTATTATTGTTTCTAAAACATCATGTATATTGTTAATTTCTCGATTTGTGATTTTTTCTAGCTACAATATTTTATGAAGTACATCACATTTTTTATATTCAAATAACTTAGCTGTCACCAAAGAGCATGCAAGTTATGTATTGTTTTTATTAAAATATTTTGTTTTTTTATACATATATTTCGTTATATAATCATTTCACATATCATTATACCTATGTATGAATTGTTTTAAATTGTTTATATTTAAATAATTTACCTGTTACCTACCAAAGGAATGATAGTGTATACTGTATAACTATAAAGTTATATATTGTTTTTATTGAATTATTTAGAAAAAAAAATCATATTATTTGTATATTTAAAAGTTTAAAGCATATTTAGAGAATATTTTAGGTTTTTTTTTAGAGCATATTAGCATCATATTTTAAGCTTTTAAGAACCTAAAAATCCGTGCTCTAGTTATAGCATAATAGTTATTACATCAAATTATTTATTGTATAACTATTAAGTATTATGCTACTTAAATGTTTCTATGATTTACAATTATTTACAACAGACATGTTTTTATTTATTTATTTATTCATAAAAATTTTGGTAATACCAAGTAAAACCGAAATGTTAGAAAATGTACAACAAATCTTTATTTTAATAACTCAATTTGAATTAATTTAAATTTATAATATATCATTCAAGAATTATTAATACATAAAGATAACAATTAACTAGTCAGCGGTTTACTTAACACGTAGACTGCGTATGTCTTTTTGCTGTTTTCACCCAGTGCGTATGATAAAAGTAAAAACAAAATAAATTTAAAAAAAATAAAGAAACTACTCATAACGACGTATGTATTACATCTTTAAAAACATGCGTTTAATCCGCGCTAAATAATTATAAAATAATATTCAGCCACGCGTAGGGAATTTTAAACCATTTATTTTAAATCCATATTAGACGCCATTTGGCGTCAAACGCGTTGCTGAATGATACTTATGACGCCAATTGGCGTCAGTACGCAGCCAACGTGTTAATATGACTGATGATAAAAATATTTCAACTAATAATTTTGTAGTACATTTGTTGCTGAAAATTCATTATTGTAAATGTTAAAATTGGTAACTATGGTAATGTAATATGAACATATTAAAAAAAACATTAAAATTTATCAAAAATAAATTCTTAACTTCATGTCTAACCTAACCTTTGTCTTTGTCCTGTCAATTATCTGAATAAGTTTAACTGTCTGATCCGAAAATCTACTATAACTTAACCTCACAAAAAAGCAATAACAATAATAGCTTCAAAAAAAGCAATGTTTAAGGGCATCAAAAATATAACTCAAGTATATTAGTTACCATTACTTGTTACTTAATAGCTTTTTTTTAAAAGCTGATTGAGGCTCACTATACTAATCTTTTTCTAAGCCCTATACGAGTTCGTTCTTCTTCATCGTCACTTCCATAAGCTGATGACATACCCGATACAGCACCACGCCAAGATGTAGCTTGCATGAGTTCTGGGTCTGGTTCAGTGCGATTTTCATAAAGCATAAGATTAAGACATTCTTCATAGATTCTTGCTTCTGGGAAATCAACCTAAATAAGTAAACATTAGTTTGTTAATATTTTATCTTTCCAGTTAGCCTGCCAAGGGAATATATTTCAGAAAGTTTTCAATTATTAATATTATTAATTTAAAAATAAATATATTTTAAAACTAAATATAGCAATAAAAAAAACCTCAATACCTTTGTATGTTTTTTATCTGTAGCATATACAATAGATGTGCAACAAACTTCAGCTACTTTAGTTGCCAATCCAAAATAACTCCAGCAACATATTTCACTTGAACCACTAACATCTTTGATAAACAAAAATCTTGAACCAAACCGCAATGAAAGTTTATCAAACAATTCAACATTTTTTAGTAAATTATCATCAGAAGCACTGAAAATAAAAAGTTATTAAAAATGTATCACATGGGATAAATAGTTATATATATTTTTTACCTTGTATATGAATACTTGTTGTTATGCCTGTTTATAAGAAGTTTAACAGTTGGCTAAAATAAAAGACAAATAAATTAAGAGGATGTTAGCACACTATTTGTTTTCTTTCTCTTGCCTACACGCAGCCAGGGCTGTATTTAACGGGGGCGGGGGACATTTACCCCAGGCGACAAATTGTTGACACATTTAGGGGGGCGACAAGCCGTCAGTGTATATTATATAAATAACAATTTTTTTTTTTGGTAAGAATTTGTTTGAGTACCTATACTTGAACTTTTTGCATTGCATGACTATGATACGGCCATTTACTCCTTTTGTCAATCTAACTAGGTATTCATTTTTGTAATTTTTTTATAGATTACATTTGTATGTTATCATACATTTTGACAAGAATTAAAATAATGTATCATCATTGTTCTTAACAAAATGTTCATAAATAAAAAACTACAATTAAACAATTAAAAAAGTGGGTAAGTGGATGTCGCTCTGCTTTACAGTAGGTTACAAGTAGGTCACTGTAATGGATAGTGTTAAATTTGAATTCATTGATATAATATCATTGTATAAGAAAAACAATTCTGAGCAAAAACGGTTAGTCGGCCTATGATATTACTAAGTATATTTGATGATATTATTGTGAATAAAGTAATTTATATATTTACGTTGAACCTTGTTATACATTTTTAATCCTTAGCTATAAAAGTTGAACATTTTAAAGATTTTTAACTACGAAATAATTATTCATTTTTAAATTTGATAAATTTTGTCAAAATTCGATCTTTAAATGCTTATAAAAAAAAATTGTGCCTATGTATTTTTAATATTTTTCAACTGCTATTGAATATACAGAATCTAAAAACACACATCATTGTAAAATCAATATCGTTCCACTCAGAATCTAAAAGGTATAATTTTTTTTTTGATGGGGGGGGGGGGGCGGCGTATCAATATTGTTGACCCAGGGGGCAAAAAGTGTAAATTCGGCCCTGCGCGCAGCATAGACAAAATGCATTAATCATTTTTCTATTTTTTTAAGTAATCTTAGAGTAAAATTACTCATTACAAAAAAGATAGAAAATAATAATTTAGAGGGAATGACTTGTCTATTTTATATTTTATTGTTATGTTAACAAAAAAGTGTTGTACATTATAATGATGTTTAAATTGTTTTGAGACAATATTTAGACAAATCGATATGACATTCCCTCAACAATATTATTTTCCATCTTTTTTGTTTTGGGTGATTTTGAATGGCCAGAGAGAAATCAAATAGTGCGCTGAAATACTCCTAAATTTTTTTTTTAAATCTGGTATTTTCTTACTTTTGTACTCATTGTAATAAGTTGACTTAAGTCTGCACTACAAGACGTAAGAGGGATACGACATTGAGGTTCGATTTTACATTGTCTTGACCGTAAAGCTTGCTGACAAGATTCAACAAGTGGTGATATTAAATAGAATTTGGCTTCAGCTAATAGCTCAGCGATTTCATGTGTCTTATCTGGAAGAGCTACATGTTCATCACGCAAAAAGTTCAACACAGAATTAAAGTGCTTGCCACAACGATCAATTAGGACCCAACCTGAAAATTTTTTTTAATATAACAAAACTTTATTAATACATGATTTAGGTATGTTATAAAATGTGTCATGAAGTACCTTCAGTATCAGTAAGTACTTTCATCCGACCACTAAACATAGCTTTCAGCATAGTATCATGCTTGGTCAAGGTACCAATTGTAGTGTAAAATAACGAACCACCTATATTTAATTTTGCGTATTTGGGTTGAATTTCTTGAGGCTGCATTTTAGTATGATGCTTACATTTGTTGTTATCAGCAGAATCTAAATGGTGTTGCCATTTGTGTTAGTTATTTTATTAAATCTATTATACACTCCAATAATATACAATTACTTTTTATTTAAATCGACCAAACTTTTAAGATATGTTATTAACTTTTTATTATAGAAACTAAATAGTTTATTCCAGTTTGACAAAAATTCCACAAAAAAAGGTGATACGATAATGATAAATAAAACGTTGAGATCACTTACATTAGGATATGTTAATTTAGCAAAACCTTACGATTTAAGTATTTAACTAAAAGTGTCTACAGACTACAACCATGATAAATTATATTATATTATGATGTCCACTAAGTCCTAAACTTACTCCCAGACGTCCAAACTCCAAACACGGTCTCAAAGATAATAACCATGACAAAATAAAATATTTTGTCATGATAATAACATAAACAAAAATCAAAATAAACAAGATTCTTTCGTCAACAGCAAGCTGTTGTCGTCTGTCACTATCTGTGATAGTGTGATAACAAAGTGATATCAGAGATGTGCCAACCACGGTTTAAGATATTATATAACCACAGAACAAAACCCAAATCCGCTTATCATATTATTATCATCACGAAATTCTGTGCTCGTAGTCTGTAGTTGTTGTTCACCAGGTAGCAGTCGCCGATTTATTAAATTATTCGTTTGTTCAGGACGTTGATTGGTTCAATTTAAAATCAAACGGCAACGGCCAACCGTGAACTCCGGTCAGTCAAACACAATACTTTGTGTACTCTCTACTCTCTAGTATAAATGTATTATAATTGTCTATACAACCACGGTTTCTTACTCCTGAGTTCAGTGTGAGTTCCTTGTGACTTGTGTTCCTACAGGGCTGATGGCATTATGGCAATTAATGGTTACGCTCAGTTGTACATTTCACTCTGCGTTAGGATTTGACGTACATGTTTCAGATTTGGATTGACCTATTCTCTATGTTCTAAATGTCAACTTAAAACTATTATTTAAATATATTCAGTGTGTGTTGAAACCTTTAAAATAACGTGAACAAAATATTACCACTCCGCTTTGTAACCTGTTAATGTACCAAATATGAAGTCTTCACGTTCCACATCTTCTAGAATCACCAGCAGATCTGCGAGAAGGTTAATGTCCGGATCGTCGGACGATAGTGACGACGGAGGGATGTCAAATGCACAGATGGATAGTGCTCGGGCGGAGAAAGCGTTTTCTCGACGCAGACGACCAATACCTACTCCAAATAGTTCGGATGTGACAAATGATTCTCTTCGTATTAAACCTGACAGATCGTTATTCAGAGTGTCCGATACTGATTCGGAGGTATCATATGAGTGAGTTATTTTTTCATTCACTAACTAATCGAACTTAAAACATTTAACATAGGTAGGTAGGTGCAACAATTTAATAGTAATTAATAATAGGTAACCGGCCCATTATTATATTATTTAGTATGATTGCTAGCAACATTTTTGGAATGCACACCTATACCCATGCATTAAATAATTAATCCTTCCTAGTCGCGTGGGTCTTCAAGTGGTTCTTCGAGTCATCAACACAGCTATATAAATAAACAAAATTTAAAAAATGTTTATTTAATAATTAGGTAATTCCAATTTGTTACCTATTGTTTTATTAATAGATTTAATTTTTTTGAAGATAGTTACTTATTTAATTTGTTCTATTAAAAAAAAATACTGAGAACTGGCTAGAGGCTCATTTGAGATAAAAAGCTATACGCGAGTTAGATCCCCATGCATCTAAATTCAGTAATTTCTCTTGAATCGTGGATGGACTATTCTATATTTAAGCATATACATTTTGCTTAATATGCATTTATATAAACACAAAGTTCTAAATCCGGGAATCAAGATGATGTTTTTATGCGATCCCTGCCATTTTTGTCACATAAAACACTTCATAAAAGTATGTGAACATTAGAATTTTAATTAGCATACATTTTTTACGTGTACAGGTTATGACAAAGTTATCTCTAATTATATAGGTCCATACATCAATAGGAAAAACCATAAATTATTTATTAAAAGTATCTATTGCATTTAAAACTTTTAATTTGTAGTTTGAACTTTCAGACACTAGATGAATGATAATGAATAAATAATATAAACAAAATGCTAACGTTTCTGCTCGCATTTCTGTTGTTTATAATATAGGTATGTACTTAACATTATTTAAAGTGGTTAAACTTTGTTATTTTGTCTCTATATTTTACTCATTGGATGCTGGACGCTGGTACCTACTTATAACTCTTAAAAGCTTGATTTTGCACTAATACAATATTGTATTGATACACTCAATAAAATACACATTAATTCTCTCACTAAAATCAGAGATATTTCCAGATTTTACATTATCTTGTTCATATGAGATAATTAATAATATTGTAGTACTGTAGTAGGCATAGAATCATTTGAATGTGCCCACCGCCCTGCCTTTTTTTTAGTTATTTTAGCTATGTAAGATTGTACAATACGTTTTTTTTTCTATGTAGTTATCTATGCTTTACATCTTTCATTCTGATTCTGTCACTACAGAACTACTTTTTGATTTTGTAAACATTTGGTAAACTTATAACTTATAATATGGCTGTAGATAATACTAAAGTAAGTAAGCGCTGTAGCATAAATCCATTTTTACACTGATGTATGAACTAATTTATGTGAGATATTTTAATTTATAGATACCTAAATAAAAACTTGCAATTATTTTTTTTTATACCATGTAGGTATTTGCTTTTCCTTTTATTTTATTTAGGTAAGGTATCTGCCAGGTAGTAACCTTGCTGCCATTAAAACAACCAGACTTACAACCATCATTAATCTTAAATTCATAATACGATTACTACTTTCAAAATGTATCATTTTTATCAATAATCAAAATGCAGGTCCTCAGTATTTTTGTAATGTTATGTATGTACTGTGTACTTTATTAGAAGAGCTTCATTTAGAATTTAACTCATTAATTTCTTTGTTCCTTTATAATTGTTGGTAGGTATTAGGTATACTATTATACAAAAAACACATTGTTGCAAAAATATAGACAAAAATATGTTTTAATAGACAAGCATTTTTTTAATAATATATTCAATACTTGATATGGTTCTTGTTTTATAAAATCATTATGTTTTGCTAATATTGATATTTTAATTTTGATTTTTTTAGTATCTGCAGTAGCTATGTTATATATATTTTAAATACCTTTATTTTTATATACAATCTTAATTTAATTTTGTATTTTTGTTTTAGGAGTTGTAAAGTTGATAAAAAGCAACCGTATAAATATCACGATAAAACAACTTCTCCTGATAACTCCGAAAATGAATCGATTTTCAAACCTACAAAAAGAGATTTGGCCAAGTATAGAAATGCATTACTTTCAAGCGAGGATGAACAATCAAAATTTAGTAGTTGTGATGTAAGTTTCTTTTCTAAAATTTATTCTTATTTTTGAATATTAATACTAAGTATTTATTATTTAGGATTCAGGTGACAACTCTTTTACTAAAAAAAGTCCATCATCTTTAATAGAATCGGATGAAAGTGGTGAAGAATGTTTACTTGAAGAATATATGGATAAACCCACCGAATCAACAAAAATTATTGCTAATGAATCTTTTAAACCTCTTGGAAAGTTTAAAGCCAAACAAGCTTTAATTTCAAGCTCTAGCAATGAAAGTCAAACAGTGACAAACAGTGATATTTTTTCTGTAAGATTTTTATTAGTGTAAATATTTTTGTAAAAGCTTATTATTCACAATGTTTTTAGGAAACTAATCCAAATTTGGAGTCAGATTCGGATATTATAAATTCACCACAATATCAAAAATTCAAAATACCTAAAAAAGTTACTCATGAAGAATCTCAAATTGAAACAAAATTAAATGATTTATCTATAATTGAACCTAGTGATTCTGATGATGATGTTTCTGCACATCATAAATCAACTGTTACATCTTCTAATCAAAACCGACCATTTATTGATGACTTGAAACTTTCAAACACTATCTATTCATTACATGATCCAATATCTCAGAGTAGTATTTTAGAATATCCAAATTCTGAAGAAAAAATCATAGAACAGTCATCTAAGATTAAGAAAAATGAGAATATTATTGAAACAATTGATTTGGTTGGCGATAGCCCAAAAACCTCTAAATTGTTGTTTCCGAAACAACGTAATTTAACAATTGATTTAACTGAAGAAAAAGAAGATGAAAAATCTTCTATATCTTCAAAAGATATTTCCAGAGGTGATAAAAAAAAATTGAGTAGTGGGGATTTTCAATCCCTGAAAATGGAAAAACTAAGATTAGAAGAAATCCTAAGCCGATATACAAAAAATATTGCCAACATGAAAGTTAGTATAAAAATGATATAACATATATTTATATATATATATATATTTATTAGATTAAATTGATTTTACTATAACTTTTAGAACACTATGAAAATAACAAATTTAAATTTATTGCCTGATGGAGGTTATAAATTAAAAAGAGCTATTATGAAAGAAGAAAGTGCATTTACAGATACAAGAACACAATTAAATAATGTACTAAAAAAAATGGAAGATTACCCAGGTTTAACTATGTCTATCCGTCTTCTCGACAAACTAAATTTAATTAATTAATTATAATGCTTAATTTATATTTCTTATTTGAATGTTTACAGAAGAATCAAAAATATCTCAAAAACCTCACCCATATAATTTACAAACATTGGATATTAATAATGCATTGACTAAAAAGGCGGCCGGTAATATTGACATTAATGCCATGGGTGACAAAGGTATTTTTAAATATATATTACTTATTGAAAAACAATTATTTTTTAATTATAAAATAAAACCTCAAACCGTCTTATTGTTTGTTTTTACAGCTTTGAGTACTTATCGCACACAGCAAACTATGACTTTAGATGTACTTAATAGCTTGCACAAATCATTAGGAACCTGCCCGTCTTCCGATATTCTAGCTGATGACCCAGAAAAACTTAAAGTGGAACTTATGCCCCACCAAAAACATGCTATAGCGTGGCTGATGTGGAGAGAGAGTCAAAAACCACACGGGGGAATTTTAGGTACATAAATAACATAATTACTTAAATTAATTAATTAATTAGTTTAAATGTCAACATTATTTTATGTTAAAATTTTCAGCTGATGATATGGGTTTAGGAAAGACTTTATCAATGATTTCTCTAGTTCTTAAAGCTTATGAAGCTCAAGAAGATCAAGAAGAAGATTCAGAAACGGATGATTCTTTTGAAGACTCAAATCTAAATTGTATACATTTATAATTTACTCTAGTCTAACTATTATGTTAATTGTATTTTTAATGCTTGATTTTTCAGCTTTTAAAGGTGGAACTCTTATCATTTGCCCGTCATCATTAATCAGCCAATGGGATAATGAAGTCAAATCAAAAGTGAAGCCAAGAGTTTTAGATGTAGTTAAATATTATGGACCAAATAGAGAGTCTTCTGCTAGACGATTGGCCAAAAAACATATAGTATTAACCACATATCATACAGTCATGTGGGATCAAAAAAATCATAAGAATACAGTTCGTACCTATTCTATCTAAAAACTTCAAAGTTTTTGTATTAACTTTCATTTTTAAATAGAGCCCCCTATATAATATTAAATGGTGCAGAATAATTCTTGATGAAGCCCATACAATTAGGAATCATAAAAGTCAAACGTCTGTAGCAGTAAGTTCGCTTTCTGGTATAAATCGATGGGCGTTAACTGGCACTCCAATCCATAATAAGGAAGCTGATTTTTTTTCATTGTTAAAATTCATTAAGTGTCGTCCTTTCGATGAATGGGTTGTAAGTATGAATTATTATTTTTAAATTCTTTAAAAAAATGGTAAATATGTTTGATTTAGGTACAAATATATTATTATTCCTATTTTTTTATTGTATTATTCATACTTTATAAACATTGTGAACTAGGTTAAAATAGAACATTTAATCTGATTTGTGGTAGATGCTGATCTTAAATTTAATCTTTTGGTCTATAAATATTATTATTATTATTATAAATATTATTATTAAAAATTTATTACATGTATATGTAATAATGTAACTTAAAATAACTTAACTAACCTATCAGTTATTTATTGCATTATGTAATACAGAGCTAAGTATAAAAAAGAGCTTGTGACATGTTGGCAGTATATTACACGAGATGTCCAACTCGTTTTTAATCTTTGTAATTTTATGAAAAATAGTCCAACCTCTCTGTAGCCTAAACTAATGAATTGATTGACATGAAATTTCCACCGGTTGATCAGTATCATGTAGATGATACTTTTATAAATTTCATGTTAATCGGAGAGTTACAGCCTGAGTAATATGCAAAAATATTAGCATAGTTATTAATCAAAATGTTATTTTTTTTAACAATTCAACAATGTTTATGTTGTATGCACGCGCTGCTCATATTTCCCCTTTTAACTGGACTATGATTTCGGCCTATGTCTATGCATATTTTCACCGCATGTTGGTTGCAATTGCTAATTAAGATGACGCCACACCCGTAGTGTTGTCTCGTTCTTACAAACGTGTAACATACCAAATTTACTCTCAGCAGTTCACATTTATGCCGTTAACTTAAAAATTAGAGTGAATTGACCTATTATGAAAATTGATGGTAAGAACTTTATCTGAATTTTAATGGAAGTTTTTTTACGATAATTCAGTTTTTAAGTGAGTTATGACCATTTTTAATTTACATTATTATACACGTGTAACTCACTTAAAAACTGAATTATCATAAAAAAAAACTTCCATCTAAACACAGATAATATTCTTACCATCAAGTTTCATGATAGGTCAATTAACTCTAATTTTTAAGCTGACAGCATAAAACGTGAACTGCTGAGCGTAAATTTGGTATGTTACGTGTTTGTAAGACAGAGACAACACATGCGGATGTGGCGTTCTCTTAAACAATGCGTGGTAGTTGGAATGATGCTGGCCGATTCGTTGCGTACAGTACATCTGTGCATTTATTTTTTCTTCGTTGCCACGGTATTAAAGTTCTGCTTTAGATATCCGTGCGGCACTATATTTTGTTTATTTATTTTATCGCTGTATTAATATGCCTAGTCCATTTTATGTCTTATTTAACAAAGTTGTTTATGTGTATATCTGGTATTAATACGAGGGTCTAGTATTAAAGAAACGTAACAACCAAAAATGCGATATTTTTTCTTTTTTTTTTTTACTTTTTATATCCTGTATACCAAATTTCTTCCAGAAGGAGTGTTTCGATTTCAATATATAGTACCTTATCTTTTAGCAAATTGGATCAAGATTGTAGTTTAGAGGGGTCATTTTTCGATTTTCTCAATAGTTATTTAATGCCACGGGAAAAACCACCGGAAAATTACGAAAAAACGCTAAAAATGGGATTTTAATTTCTAATGCTTTGTTTATCACCACAGAAACGAATCTAAAATTATAATATTTTAATATTAATTCAACTTACATGATAAAATAAATAATAACAAAATATAAAATATCCAGACTGACAAACCGTCTCCGCTCAGTATCGTTTTTCTTATACAATGATATTATATCGTTGAATTCAAGTCTAATACAACCATTATACAATGACTCACGTGTAATCTACTGTACAGCAGAGCGACACCCACTTACCTGCTTTTTAAATTTTAAACTTTTCTGGTGAAAAAGTGTATCTAGTTGGTGCAGTAGAGAAGTCAGAATTGAAAATTCCCAGTAGTTTTCAAAAGCTTCGGTATAAATAGAAATATATTAATAAAAAACTGGAATTTTTATACATAATCAGTTTTTGATAAAATTGATTTTGTTTTTTGGTGAAGCTAAATAAACAAATAACTAGAAATTTGAAATGTTCACCAAATGTTTATATAAGTATAGTATGTTTTGAATTTTCAACACCTAATGTACAGCAGTAGAGCGGTTACCCACTGCCCACCTTTATTGAATTTATTTATTGATATTTTTATTGCTAATTGTTATTACAAAGTTTAAAATTTTGAACAATTATTATATGTTTATAGTGGTCCAATTTGTTTTTTGTCTGCTATGTAAATAAAACGAATACCTTTAAAACCTACAAATTTAAATCAACAAACATTTACTCCAATAATTTAATGTTTTTATAAAAATTAATTCAGAACAATACTGTACTAAATGTACTGTTACTCTGAACTTTTTTGTATGTAATTCATTTTGATTATAGGTTTGGAAACGTTGGGTAGGTAATAATGATGAAGCTGGTAGAAACCGACTTTCTTTATTAACTAAGGCACTAATGTTGAGACGAACAAAAGATCAGTTACAAAAAACAACAGCATTCATTTTACCGGAAAAAACATTTCATACTATCAAAGTGGAATTATTTAAAGAAGAAAAAGAAGCATATGAAAAAGTTTTGCAATTCTCGAGGTTTGTAGTATTTCAAGTAAATTTTATATAAACTTAATTTTTTTTTTAATGTCTTAGCTCACTGTTTGCAACATATCTGTATGAAAAAGCTGACAAAGAAAATGCTATAAATCGTGGTTTTCCAGTAAAACACAAAGCTAAATATTTAAGTCGTAAGTAACACTGAAAATAATTTTACCTTTTAATAATAATAAATTGAAACTATTTTTTTTATTTTTGATAGAAAATAAGGACGATATTTTTAAAGACCATCCTGAACTGGACAAATTATTCAATCAATTAGTGAATAACAAAAGCATTCAAACTCACCATATCCTAGTTTTAATATTGCGACTAAGACAGCTTTGTTGTCATCCTTGTTTATTGAAAAATGTATGGGTGTTGTTATTATTATTTTAATAGATAATTTATTGGTGAAATAAAATATATTAATATTGTTGTTATAGATGCTGGAAGATGAATGTCTTAAGACTGATGGCATACAAAATAATGGAGATTTAGATATAGTAGACAAATTGAGTCGAATGTCTATTGGCATTCCAAATATTGAAAACGATACTGTTAAAAATAGTAATGTAATTTTTAATGAAAAATGGATTAGTTCAAAGGTATGAAAACAATTATTTAAGTTTTAAAATATTGTTATTTTTACCTACATTATTTTATGTTTCTTGAACTAAAATTACTGACTTATGAATGTATTAATTTGTTTTAAAAATAATCAAAAAAAAATTCTTGTGAATCCAAGTATTTTTTTCAATTAACAAATTTCAGATCAGCCTGTATATTTTGTTTTTACTACAATTTATTTGTCATAGATTAAAGCTGTCTGTGATATGGTGAAAGAAAAAGTATTGCATACTGATGATAAGGCTGTAATAGTGTCTCAATGGCCAAGCGTGTTAAACCTAGTAAACAAACAATTATCTCAGTATAACGTTAAAACTGAGATATTCAGTGGAGCTGTTCCTGTTCTACTTAGAAACAAAATAATAAGTGAATTTGACAAAGTCAGAGGCGGACCAAAAGTAAATAAAAATATTATTTTATATGTTAAAATTATTATAAAATATGTATATCATTATAATTTAACTATTCTTTTTAAATCGTACACAAAACTTCAATCATAAACAATTAGTTTTGCCTAACTGTAAACTTACTCCTTGATTGTTACTACTTAAATTCCTATTTAATACTCATCCTGGATGTTGGGTCTACTGTAATATTTGTATTAGATCCCAAGAATTGCATAAATTATTTTTTAACTCTCAGTATGACAGGTGTGTTAGATTAATTTAGACCCAGTATGACAGTTTTTACCCTTAGGTAAAGTTTGTGTAGGTGATTCTTTTATCATTTCAAAAAGTATAAAATTTTTTTAAAAAATTTAAATTTTACCTATATGGTTTCTAGTCGTTAAAAAACTAACATTAAAAAATTATTATTTTTAAGAATTTTACTTTTTTGAATGACAACGTACAGTTTTATTTTCTTATTCCAAAGCAGAAATTTTGATACATAAAAATAAAATTTACGACGAGTAGTTTTATGACTTGTATAAGTATTTAAAGTTTTGATGAACGGAGTGGAATGCAGTTACCTTGCAAAATGTTGGTCCACTACTTTGCTTGTCCATACTTAAAGACAATGTAGTACTCGAACGTGTTTTCTTTGTCTTACAAATATACAACATAGCAAAAACTGTTTTTCGCGGAACAATTTTACTCCCCCTGAATTTATAGTAGTTATGAAAATTCAACAACGCATAAGGAAGAACTTTATCTGTAAAGTAGCGATTTTATAATTTAGATAATATACATACAATTAAAGTTATCAGGTCAAGAACATAAGTTTTTTTTTTTTCATTTAATTATTAAAAATTTTCGGTTAGTGACAGATAAAGTACTTTTATATGCTTGTAGAATTTTTGTAATCCTACTTTAAATACAGAGGGTGTAAAGTTATTCTGCGCAAAACAGTTTTGGTTATGTTGTACATTGTAAGACTGAGACACTAAAGTTTACAATTTTAAAATACTCATCACTCGTTTTAAAATTAAAATTTATTAACAAGCCTATGAAATTCCCTGGATAATAATCTTACCTATACATTTTATAAGAGGTCAATTCACTCTAAATTTTAAACTAACAAAGCTAAACGTGATCTAATGAACTTAAAATTTTTTTATGAGACGGAGATAACAAATGTCTATGTAACGTCCTCTTAAGAATAAGTATTGCTTAAGCTAATTTTGAGATAAAAAATAAAAATAAAAAATAAATAAAATATGAAAATATATATGTATATGAGAATATATATTATGAAAAATAAAAAATGTGCGATAGTAACTAAAATCAATTCTTAAGGTAGGTCTCGACCAACCTTAAAAACAATTATTAGTACTTTTTCTTTTCTTAAGCTAAAGTCTCGTTTATGAATTTTTTTGAGTCATAAGTATAGCTTAAGCAATACTTATTCATCGCCTATGAATACGGACCAAATACTATTTGAATAATGATTGTCCTATACTCAATAAATCACCCAGTATATGAATGACTATAATGTAATATAATATTATTTTGTAATGTCTTTTATTTCAGATTTTGTTATTGTCATTAACTGCTGGTGGCGTTGGTCTCAATTTGGTAGTTGCAAACCACTTGTTTCTAGTGGATATTCACTGGAATCCTCAACTTGAAGCACAAGCTTGTGATCGCATTTATAGAGTAGGACAACAAAAACCAGTCAATGTATACAAGTTCATTTGTGATAATACTATTGAATCATCAATTCAAAAAATTCAAACACAGAAGCTTGAAATTGCTAATAATATTTTTGGTGGTTCCAGAAATGTTGAAGGCACCAAGATAACTTTAGATGACCTCAAACAAATATTTAATATAAATCCTAATAAAGTTAATATTTGAATTGGTTAAATTTGCTCATGCTCTTATACTTTGTTTCATAATTACGACTTAATTATTTTAAAATGTATACATACTTCATAATTCATGATTTATTTTAATTATTAGTTTGGAAACAAATGTTCAAATATTTTATAATTTGTATTCTGTATTTATAAGTTTTTTTTAAATTAAAATGTTTAGAAATAAAAAATAAATACTCTGTTATTTATTTATTCTGTTTTATTTTTCATTATTTAATATTTATTTTTTCAGTTTTATGGAATTTAAACCAGATATAATATTATTCTCAGTTCAAAGTAATAACCTATATGATAAATGTGTATTAGGGGGCCTCGCTATGGCATTGATTTGAGGACAATCATTTAGGCAATTTCTAATCTCAACGTCGCCACCCGAAATCTATGTGTTAGTTACAAATTATTATTATTAGTGTGTGTGGTGTCCATGCGGGTCAATTGTAGACGTACGGAGGGCTCTAGCACGCACTCACATGTCAGAATGTAATATTGTGATCACGAAAAAATGTTTATTTTTTACTCAACTTCCCTTGGAGCCTAGGTATATATTACGGACAATACAAATATTTTTTCAGAATGAAAATCGTGATAATTGTCAACACGTATCATTGGAATTACAAACAGTAGTTTTTGACAAAAAAAGACGTGGTAGTGAAGCCCCTTATGTAAATAATTCAAATCCTGTATAAAATAAACAACTATAGCTACATAATGACAGAATGGAATACTTTTGATTATACATTTTATACTTTATTGCAAATTTAAAAAAAAACCAATATTTTAACATTTTCTTACAAGTATAGAGAACCATCTGCTGGACCAAGGTATCTGATAGATATTAATAATACATCAATCAGTGTCCAAACACCAAGGCCTCCGAAACTGAACAGTTTGCCTATGCCTTCTTGCCAATGTCCCAAGTAAAACCTGATACAAAAAGTATAATATATTTTAAACTAACATTTCAGTTTTATTCACATTAATGAATATGCACATCATACCTATCTATGCCGAATCCTCCTAGAGTGATACTTAAAATTAATGCAGTCGACCACCGATGGCCACCAGTCCAATTGCAGCGCAATCTTTTCAAAAATGTTCTTCTTCCCAAACACAAAACATCTCTGTTCACTGTACAATTAGTCCTATAATAAACATTTGTTAATAAAAATACACTGTAAAATGTAAGTTAAGAATGTTCAGAAAATTATTCAATTTCTATAGGTTATTTAAAAAAACTAATGATGAACAGCAACATTAGTTTTAATTTTAATTACAAAATGTATTCATAAAGTTAGTAGCCATTTCCATTTTGTGAAAAGCAAATGAAATATTGATTTTACAAAAGTATTGTTTCATTTTTTTTATACAATCTTATGTTATTTGTGTCTAAAAGAAATGAATAACTTTTAATGGGTATTAATCATAAATATATTTATTTATTCAATTATAACCGGTAATAAGTTGGAGGAGAAGCAGCAGAATTACAGATTTTTTTCTCACACTTATATTCCCAGAACTCTGTCTGATAACAAAACCGACAAGTCAAGTTTTTAGCAAAAGTATTTTCTCCCTAAAAAAAATACACATCTTAATTAAGTGAAAATAAAAATTTTAAATTATTAAATACCAGACAATCCACATTAGCTTTGCATATAGCAATTGTTTGATTTCCATACACACATGTCGTATTCATATGACAACTGATACTTGGATATGGCATACTTGAACAATAAGTCTTGAGTTCAGAGCCCATACGTTCCAAATCACCTTCGTGGCGTATCTTTAAACAGAAAAATCTATTATAGAATATTTGTAAGTTTTCAACTACATGACATTATGTTGTGTTCATTTTCAATGGTGGTATCTTACGAATTCAATTTATAAGATAAACACAAGGCATAAATATTTACTGCTAGGTATTACATTTTTTTTTTCTGTTTACTTAAATATCTTATTAGGTATTTTGAAGAAAATCATATATTTTGTTGATTAGATATTATTTAGATAACATATTAATAAAAAAACCTACCATCCTGGGATGTGTCGAATTATTCATATTTGCAATTGATTTTTGCTTCTGTTTGGCGAGTGATAAATCAACATGGTCATCGTCTATGAAAAATATATTTTTAATTAATCAACAATGATTAAACACGATAAATTTTTATTTTATCAATAACAAATGTCACAAATTAAATACAAAAATAAGTAGATTTTAAATTTACCGTTTTGAGAGGCTATGCTGTAAACTGTGAGTTGAAATAAGAATATAATTGCACAGCGATAATATTGAGACTTCATAATTCATTTCAATATTTCATAACAGTTATGACAATGAATAAACTTTACTTAAAAAGAATAGACAAATTTTGAATATATTGATATTTCTGGTCAATATAATAATTGTTCGATGAATAAGTTTATTTTTATTATTTCAATTTATTTTTTTATCGCGTATGTACTATATAATATTGAAGAGTATAGCCAGCGCAAGAACTCTACTACAAATTACGGTTTATAGGAAATAAACTAATCGAAATGACAAAATGTTTCATTTAACCTTTGACAACAGAAGAGTTGTCACTACTCAGTACTCGCTGATATGTCATTGAGCCACAGAGTTCTGAGTAGTGAATAGTGACGAGCAACTTAATCTTTATTCTATATGCTGTCAAGACGTGACAACGGTTTACGGAGCCGGGAAGCACACAAACGACATAAACAAGAATAATAACTACAGCACAAGGTTGTAATTTTGTATCTGTGTACCTATATGTGTACTGTAAGTTGTCATAAACTCATTAGAAAACAAAACATTATCAAATAGCAATATCTGAGATAACTCGAGATAACTGATAAGAAAGATCGAGCAGCAAGACAGTCTGTCGTAGAGGCATGAACTATTGTGGTAGTTCAGGAGTGGAGGTACTCATCACAGATTTTGTAATCTGTAGTCATGGTTGAAATTATGGAAATATACAACCATGATTGTAGTATAGAAGTCAGTGACCCCACTGACCTGTGTAAATCATAGGTATACAAAAATATTTTTATGGTGATTGGTGATATAAATATATTACCTAATGCGGCATTGAGCATATTTGAGTGAGTTTTCGTCGACTTTTCATTCTACCAAAAGCAAACGGTTTACTATAAAATTCATTCATCACAGAACAATAAAAAAAGAACACAATATATTATATGATTTAAATAACAATTGTTTTTATTTACAAAAACAAAAAAATTATGGAGTTAGGTAGCTATACTAGTGCCCAAAATCTAAATGGCTATATTATTTAATAGAGTTTTCTATAAAAAAAAAAAGCGGGTAAGTGGATGTCGCTCTGCTGTACAGTTGGTTACAAGTGAGTTAATGGATTGTATTAAACTTGAATTCAATGATATAATATCATTGTATAAGAAAAACGATTCTGAGCGGAGACGGCTTATCAGTCTGGATTTTTTAAATTTTTATTATTTATTAAAGCCTTTAAGTTGAATTATTATTTTAATATTATATTTTTATATTCCTTACTACGGTGATGAGCAAATCGTTAGAAATTAAAATCCCATTTTAAGCGGTTTTTCGTAATTTGCCAGTAGTTTTTCCCTTGGCATTCAATAACTATTGAGAAAATCGAAAAATTACCTCTCTAAAGTACCATCTTGATCCAATTTGCTCAAAGATAAGGCACTATAATACTACATATTGTATTGAAATCGAAGCACTCCTTCCAGTAGAAATTTTGTATACAGGATATAGTACCTATACTAGGATATAGTTTCTGAGCTGAGCGATGAATGTATATCAATATATTGATTTTGCAATGTGTTTTCTATTTTATTTTTTTAATATTTATTTGTTTGGATAAAACAATAATCAATTCTTTTAAATTTTTTTTCTATAATTGTCAATATACTTGTTGGGTCAAAAAGCATGCAAATGTAAAATTAGGCTCCTGATATTGTTATTATATAAGTAGTATACTGCTATATAATATAACAGTTAAAAAATACTAACAATACATATAGGCAATATTTATTTTTACAAACATTTAAATTTTAAATTTTCACAAAATGTATGATAATTAAAATTTAAAAATTATTTTTTGTATAAAATGTTGAACTTTTATATAGCTAAGGATTGAAAATTTAATACAAGGTTCCACGTAAATAGGTTATATATAATTACTTTATTATATTCACAAAAATATTTTAAAATACTCTTAGTAATAACTAATATCCAGCCAGAGGCTGACTATCTGTTTTCAAAATATTTTGACTTATTTTGAGCTGTTTACGGACATTTTCGGCTTACAATATAAAATAGTTTTTTATTCTATAAATATCAATAAAATTATATTTGTTGGGTAAAATAGCTTGAACATTTAATAGAAGGCTCCTAATATATTGTTTCAAAGACAGATAAAAAATATTAAAAATCCAGTCACAATTTTTTTAAGAGCATTTAAAGTTCAATATTGACAAAATACGTAAGATTCACGAAAAGGTGCAAATTATTTTGAGTTAGAAATTCATAAAAAATTTGAAAATGTGATACAAGATTCCTCATAAGTTTTCTACCTTTCAAAAATGTCTAGGTACCTGAAGGTTCAATTTCCTAATTTCACTGTAATTCAAAAACGAATAACTGTAGATACATGAAAATTCACTGAATATTCATTTAATAAATTCCTATACGCCTATACCTACTTGATAACATTTTCAAAATATTTTGACTCTTAATTTTTGAGCTGTATTATGGACATTGTTAGTTTTCAATATTTTAAGTTTTTTTTTTCTATAATTATCAATAAAATTTTATTTGTTGGGTAAAAATGGGTGATCATTTAATACAAGTATTGCGGAGTGGACTGTAAGTTTCGTTTACTGGTTACTTCGGATACTCGGGTTGATTAGACTATTATTTTAATTAATAATTTATAAGAAATTGAGCAAATAGAATATTAAATACTTTTATTTTTACTATAATGCGGAGCCGACATGTCACGTTCGCTCTTTTTCGACGAGTGACGACTAACTAAATTATATACAATACAAAATTGATCGAGGGCAAACCCGTCGGCCTCACTAGCCGATAACAATATTATCATTCCGATTAGTACTCGATAGTCGATAACATTTCAACCGATACGCGACAACAAGATTCCTGATAATATACTGTTACAAAATAGCAGTTTAAAAATATTAAAAATAAATAAGCACAATTTTTTTTATAAGCTTTAAAGTTTAAATTTTGACATTATTTTTCAAATTTCAAATTTTATAATTATTTTGTAATCAAAAATTAATAAAATGTTCAACTTTTATATCTATAAGGATTGAAAATTTAAACAAGGTTCTACGTAAATACCGAGGTAAATACGTTATAATATAAAAATTACTGGATTCACAATAATATCATCAAATATGCTTAGTATTTACTATTTAGTAATATCATTGATTATATAATACTATATAATAATTATATTGTATTATATAATCAATGGTAATATCATAGGTGACTGACCGTTTTCGGCTAATATAGATTAAATATTTGTTGGTGCATATTATAATATCCGTGTAGCTTTTATATTGCAGTCCGCAGATCTACGGCCATTATACTTTGTGTAACCGATTAACGAGTTTTTTAATTTTAAATATAAATTTTAACGATTTTTTAGTCGTTAAATCTGTAACAATTGATTATATACACTCGACAAAACGAAAAAAAAGAAACAATATTTTTTTATCACAAAAACAAAAGTAATACGAAAAGGTATAAACATAACAGAAACAGTATTTTGTTTGAAAAACATTAGCACATTGGCTATGAATAATAATATTATGTTCATAATAATAAAAGGGCCGAGAACAAGAAAAAAAAAATCGAAATTTACATTATGTGAACAATTTGACAATTTGAAATAATTTAAGAAAATTAAAAATAAAAATACGTCGGACAGGAGACAATAAACAAGGGGGGGGTGGAGAGGATGCGAGATGGCGAATTATTCGTGCGGATATATTATAGTAGTGTTGTTGGCCACTGGTCACCTCTGCACGTTCTCATGACCTGCCCCGCGGGTTGACGAGTGTCGCTGGCGCGTTTGCTCGGACGCTTGACGACCTTGCTCAGCCGGCGAGGCCAGACCGAGACGGCCGCGGAAGCGACCACGGTTGACGGCGACGAGCGGCGGCTATTGCGCGATGTTGTGCGCGTTGACGGTCGACGGCGTGACGACTATGCCGACGGACGACGAAGACCAAGACGCGGAGCGAGCGGAGTGAGATTTTGTGCTGTGGAACCGACGGGGACGAGCGAAGGGGCCAATGTGGGATTACCGCGAGGCGAAAAGGCGAGAGTCAACGGACCGCAGCGCGATCCTCAACTTTCGGTAATTTTCGCCCTGGTGTTGACCCTTCGGCCACGTCTTCGTTCCGCCGCCGCGGTGATGGAGTCGCGCGCCGCCAGACCCCGAAACCATTAAGTTTTATTGGGTCCGGCGGCGCTGACGTCCCTATGTTCCTAGCACGCAAATCTCCATACGACCATACCACTCACCCCGTGCCAAGGTCTTCGCCGCTGCCGTCATACAGAGTCGCCATCGTCGGAGTACCGTCGGGGCGGAGTCGATGTCTGCGCCGGTACCTCTACTAGCCGCCGTGTCATTATCACCGTCGTCCGTCGCCGCCGCTCCACATGATCGTAACTGCAGCCGGGCGCTCGCCGAACCGCCAGAGAGTCTCGCGCGTCAATGACGACCAAGCGCGCTACGCCCGCGAACCCGTCGTGCCGCTGGTGGTCGGAGAACGTGCGTGGGTGACTTACTTTTTTAGAAGTGGAGGGGGTCAAGTGAGGACAAAACCTTGTAGAATATTTGTATAATTTTTTTACTAATATTAGTACGAAAATATCTCAATATTGTTACCTACTATTTTGGACGAACTATATATTATGTAGGTACTTTTAATGTATTTATTTTATATTGTGGATACCAGTGTACAGTGGTATTTACACTTGGTAAATAAATGTAAGGGTATAGAACACCTTTATAATAAAATATGCAACCGAACCTAACCTACACATTTGTTTTCTCTGCATACTCAAAATACATAAATACATAATATAGCTTAATAAAACCAGAAATTTATTTTATGGGTACCCTTCTTCACAATGTTTGTGTTATAATTTTATCAATTATAATATTGTGAGACCACAAAACCACATCAAACATAACTTGGAAATTAAACATTATAGTACAATACATTTTTTTTAATACCTACTGAAAAAATATAAAATATATATTATAATATAAAAGACACATTGGCGATTATATTTATTGTTAACAGGCCAAAGAAGGCGTTTTAAAAAAAAGTTGGTGCAATTGTACCCCCTACATTTAGGACATACACTTACGGACATTTTCGAGGACATTTTAAATTGAACATTTTTTCAGTTTTTTTCCATTGAGAATCGATATAAACTATAAAGATTAAAGAATAAAGTTTAATCTTTATCTCAATGTTTTTTTCATACACGTATCCAGTATACGGTTTAAGACAGAATCGCAGAATAATGAATAATAACCGGGAATATAAACCGGGAACGTATCACATTCATAATATTCTGTGCTGATATCAGTGAACCTATTATCTGATACAGCCGAGATCATCGAGATTAGAGATAAACGGTTATCATATTATCATACTAATATTCGTTTTCTTGAGAACTGAGAACTAATATTATTATTGTTGTAAATTTACTTTATAATTTTAATTTTCAGTTACCTACTTACCTACCTATTCAATATTTAGTAAATTAGAATTAATTTAAATTAAAAATGAGTTTGTCACACACTCGCAGTTTATTGCAGGTAAACTTTATACATACTCGATACTTTATAGTGTTCACATTCAATGTACACAACAACTATTTTGTTGAAAACATAATATTTAATAATTACAGAAAAATAAATTGTTCATTTTCGATCAAAGCGTATAGAATATAGATGTCCATAATAATGTTTGTACTTATTTGCTTATACAAATATAAATTAAAATTAAATCTTATGTTTTGAATTTATTACTATAGCAATGTTCAGAATATTGTAATTTTATATAATTCATTTTCAGCACTCGAGCAAAATTTTGCAACTGAGTAATGGCCCGATTTCCAATAGCATTCGTGGATTGACTATACCAATTGTAGTAGAACAAACTGGTCGTGGTGAACGTTCTTATGATATATTTTCTAGACTTCTTAAAGAACGTATAATTTGCGTTATGGGAGAGGTAATTACATTTAAACTATATAATCTATTTCATGTTTATGTGAACAAATATTTTATATTGCTTAGATCAATGATCATGTCGCCTCATTGGTAATAGCTCAGTTATTGTTTTTACAATTTGAAAATCAAAAAGCCACAATCAATATGTATATTAACAGGTAAAATATATTTTATTTGTATAAGTATACAATAATATAATATGAATTATAAATTTATGATTTTTTTTAGCCCCGGTGGTAGTGTTACAGCTGGTCTAGGCATTTATGATACCATGATGTATATTAAGCCAGATGTTTCAACTTGGTGCATAGGACAAGCTTGTAGTATGGGAAGTGTTTTACTAGCCGCAGGGGCAAAGGGTAAAAGGCATGCATTGCCCCATTCAAGGATCATGATTCATCAGCCATCTGGTGGAATGCAGGTACTTGTTACTACTAAATAGTATAAAAATAGAATTTATTATATTTGTATAAACAAAATAGTTTTGTGTACATTTAGTATATTTTTTATTTGTCTGAGAAATATTAGTATAACATTACATTACACCAATTAAGAAATATTAACATTATAAGTTATATGCATTAGTATATGTAATATAATAAACTTTTCAGATTTAAGGGTTTATTTCAAACTCAAAAAAGATTAAATAAACTTTAATGAATGAATCTGCACAGGAAGCAAAGTCGCAATTAGAAATATAATTATATGTAAAAGTTAGTAGTTGGCCATCTACCTAGTTTCAATTATTTTATATCTGAAATAATGTTATTGATAATGTTTTTTTAATTTCAAACAATGGTTTTATCACCTGTGATGCACCACAAATTATGTAAATTGTACATATAATTATTTAAATTAATACCCCAAATGGATTGTTCCATCTACTCACATACTCTATGCACATAAATAAAATAGAATAAGAATTTAAACTTAATGGAATTGTATATTTTTATTTTATATTTTATTCAGTTATAGCTATTGATTATTTACTAATAACTGGATAAAAATCATAGGTATAGGTACCCAATATAATACAATTGTATTATAATATAAATACAATTCAACTCTAAACCAAGTTACAACTTTTAAATTGCTAGTACATATTATTATTGTTTTAAAATTTAGTGAACAGAAATTCAGAAATAAAAATTGACCTTACTAAAACCCTAAATAATATATTATTATAATATATTTGGACTATATGTATGACAAATCATGTTTTTGTATATTTAATTATGTTTATAAATTTTAAATTACTTCGATGAGTAAAGAATTAAAAAATCAATTTAATCTGTTTATTAAAACTTGCAGGGAAAAGCATCAGATATGAAAATTGTAACTGATGAAATTCTAAGACTTAAATCATCTTTAATTGACATTTATGGCAAACACACAGGAATGCCTGCAGATAAAATTGGTAAGCTTATTCCATTATTACAAAAATATTTGAAATAATAAGTTATGTAAAATAAAACAATTTTTTTTTCTTTAGTTAACTGTTAACTTTTTAATTATTTTCTAATTCTTAACTTATAGTTGAGGTTTGTATACTAAAAACATATTCAACCGATTCTGCCAAAAAACGATTAAGAATATTTTGCTGAAGCAAAATGAAATAATAGATGTATAGGTTATAAATAGGGTTTGGATTTGAAGGCAATATAATCAATAAAAAAAGCATTAAAAATGTAAAAAAAAAAAAGGTGGGTAAGTGGATGTCGCTCTGCTGTACAGTAGGTTATAAGTGGGTCACTGTATAATGGATAGTATTAAATTTGAATTCAATGATATAATATCAGTGTATAAGAAAAACGATTCTGAGCGGAGACGGTATGTTAGTCTAGGTATAAGATATATTATATACTTATCTGTATAGTATTAAAAAAAAATTGACCAATAATAGGTACCTATCTATAATAAATTCCAAATTAATCATATCACAATATCCATTAGATACTTATAACGCTTTATACATCAACAACAAACCGTGGTACTATCATAGATATAATATAATAGTATACTTTAGAAGTTTCAAGTACCCACAAATAATATTATACAATCACTACAAAATAACTAAAATAGTTGTTCCAGGTTTTTTAATATGTAATTTCGTCCAAATATGAACTTAAAATGACTATAAAAATAAACTGTGTAAAAGTATTTTTTAGATTTTTGGTATAGAATTATTACTTACGTGACTTTGTTTACATTTTCAATCCTTAGCTATAAAAGTTGAACATTTTATACATTTTTAAATTTTATATTTGATAAATTATGTCAAAAATAGAACTTTAAATGATTATAAAAAAAAGTAGGGCCATCTAGTGTATTTTTAATATTTTCAACTGCTATTTAAGCAATATATCAGGATCCTTGTCTTAAATTTCCATGCTTTTTGGCTCAACAAATAAAATTTTATTGATATTTATAGAAAAAATAATTAAAAAATTGGAAACTGAAAATGTCCGTAAATACAGTTCTACAAAATAAAAATATTTTGAACATTTTATCGTGTATAGAAAATCATAACATAAACAACCAGTGAAAATGTCATATATATATATGTTCGATTTTGTCGAAAACCGATTTTGCTTGAAAATTCTTGTTTTTCCTTTATTTTTATGTTGTTTTACCCGGTGCTTTTGAAAACTATTCTGAATTTTAAATTTGTCCTCCCAATTGCGCCAATTAGATCCACTTTCCCATCGAACAAGATACTGTTGAAGAAAATTGAACAGTTTTACTTCTCCAAGCCGTAATGACACTATGACAGACAGCAAATATATATATAGAAAAAAAACGCACATCATTGTAAAATCAATTCATTCATTATTATTATTATTATTCATTTTGAGTTATGACACTAACAATAATTTTAATATTAAAAATCACCTCTGGTCAAACCTATTGTAAACTAGTTAATCAATAATAATCCGTTTTCAAAGTTATAATCCGTCAAGCCAAATTCCTCCAGTTTTGCAGTCTGGCTTAAATTTATAGTCTAAAGGTCACTTTTCTTCATCCATAAGAGGACATTGCACGGTTATTAGTTGTCTCCGTCTTACAAGTGCGTAACATAGAAAATTTACGCTCAGCAGATATTTAGTTTAACTTTAATACTTAGTATATCCTATTGGAAAAATTTAATATTGACTTCCTATATACCTATTTTGGAGTTCCGAATATATATTCTATTTCAAATCAGAAGATAGTGTTAAATTTAACTTTCTGAGTATTCTTTCTACCCAAAAAATTGTTCACTAAAAAATATAGATGGGTAATAAAAAAAAAGTTCAAGTAACATTTATACTAAGAATCTAAGCTATTATTGTAAAAACCTTTACGACGTTCCACGATTCTCTCAAAGTTAAAAAATTAACAAAAATATAACTATATTGACTAATTGTATTCTAATTATTACGATATTTGTAGTGTTTATTTGTACTACGGGGATGCGTTTATGTGCATTGGCCATTAGCGTACCGTACCCACACAATATACCTATATTTCCATTGATGTTGGATACGTATATAATATATATATATATATTATATATAAAAAATATGTATAAATAATAAAAATGATATTATGTCTTATAAAGAAATGTTCACATTATTATGTATGATGGAAAAAGTCAATGATAGGGAGGGGGGAGAACACCCATATCCAGTATGTGTTGTGTATACGCAACGGCGTTGACCGTTACAAAACTTCAATAATGACGTACCGACATTAAAGTTGTATATTATTGTTGGCCAATGCGTATGGCGCGGCGATCTCATTTCACATGACGTAAATAGTGTGTTTGTTCCCATTGTTGCATAATGTATTAATGCATCTATGTCCTATACATATTATCATTGATTATATGAACATTATATACATTTTATCGTCTAGGCACATGAATTAGTAATAATAGTGGTACACTGGTACCTATAATAATATAATAATAATAATAATTTGTTTACTTCTTAAGGTGATTTGTATAAAATGCAAGTAAACGTACAATCGTATTATATTAGTACATAAGTACATATTATTACTAGATAGGTTTGTGAACCCGTTTTAAAAAAATGGTTGCATTGCGTTTAACTACTAGTATAATATATTTAGGCACGTATAGATCGTATCACACTATATAGATACCCGGTACCTAGTATACTACCTACCTTCCTATACATTTTTTTGTATACAATTTTTATTTTTATAACTTATGAAAAAAAAATTGTTAACACGAATATACTATAGCTGTGGTATAATTATAATGAATGGGTGACCTCGTGTCCCTATTTACATAGGTAACTATATGTGCTTTTATAAAATAATAATTGATATATATTACCTACATATCTGCCATAGTTAAATTCGTTTTACACATAATATATTGTGGGTATATACCAGCTCTATCTTGGATCTGTTATAACTTACTTATAAGTTGTAACTTCTTCATTTTCTAAGCCATTTGAATTACCACAATGTATCGATTTTCTTAAAATGATCTATTAGATAGGAAAAACATAATATTTAATAAATTATAAAAAACTCTTTAACATTTGTTTGGTTTTTTACCTATATATATATATATATATATATATACCTAGTTATATTAATTTAAATTATTATTTTATCTTTATGTACCTATGAATATTATATCTGTATAAAATATAAATAAGACTAATAAGTAATAATATTTAATAGATATGTACCTACTAATTATTATAGTATTCAATAATAGTATATAGTATATAGACATTAATAATATATATTTAAGATTTTGAGCTGTTTTTTAAGTAAATATACATCATAGGCGACAGCGGATAGTTCGACACATCTTTTTTTTAAATTTCAAACTTAAATATTTTATTAACTAAATAAAAAAAAAAAATGTGCCTCGTATAGGTTCTATACGTACATGTTATAAAAAATTAGGATATTCTATCAGAATGTAGATTGAGGTAATCGTTTTGACGTATTGGAATTAGAGTTGACTGTTTGAGTGAAAAATAAACGTACTTATACTTGGATTTCGTTATAATATATTTCTTGAGGTTACTTATGTATTGTTTTTTCTAAATATATTATCATCGCTCTACTGGTGAATGTTAACATTATTTGATAGACGACAGTCGACAACCATCCGCAGTCAAGTTTGATTTTTTTATTTTAATTTCAATCAAAGTTAAAAATTAATTTAAGTATTCCTTTCTGTCGTGTACTAACACACACACATGTATTGTTTTTATAATTTTTATTTTTTCTGTCTGTCATCATCAATTTTTGAAGTGCCTAGCAATAATGCTTTGTTTGTCAATTTCGAGTATGATTTTTGGTACCAAATTGGTTGGAGGTGCTTTGGGTATTGGTAATTAAATGTACGAAATTCCCAGTACTTTCACAAATGATTAACTTTAGATCCATATTAGCATTTACTGGATATGATAATGTAAATTTAGATTTTTTTTTTTCGATTTTGTATACTAAAAATTTCGTTTTTGGGTGTATAATCTTGTAAATTTAATATAAGTAGGTTCCTTATAAGTTGTTGGTAAACCAGTTAAAATATAAAAAATATATAATCAAAAAATTTTTTATACCTAAGCAATAACGCTTTTACATAATGTTAACATTTTACAAAATCAGGATAACTATTTGTATGTAAAAATGAATGTTTTTAATTTTGTTATCAATGGTTTAAAATGTAATATAAGATTATTTATAAGTTTTTGTTACTTAAAAATTAAAAAAGAGTTTAATATAAAGGCACATCAATTTTTTTATGTCAAATTTTGACGATATTAGATTTATTATATATTATAGTGGACAAATGGAATAAATGAATACCCTAATTATTAAAGTTTGTTTAATTGTCATAAGCTATAGTTAATTAGTGAATACCATTGTACATACATTAGCATTGAAGTATGATAAGGCTTTATAAGAGTTAAGGGTTCCGGAAGGTTAGATAATTAGGTTAGCGTATACACTCTTAACCCATTTCTGACATTTTATGAAGTGTTTTTAATGGTCTTAAATAATATACCTACTTTCTCATTTTCCTATTGGAATTCTGTAAGATATGTTCAAAACTTTAAAGCATTATATTCCATACTAAACTGTCTAAAGTTGTATACATATTTTAACAGACAAATTATATTTATGTTGGATGTATTCTAAATGTAATTGTCTTATTAATGAATTAACAATTTCGATGTATTTCCTAATTTTGTATAAAGGCAAAAGACGAAAAGACGAAATGGGTAAACAAGAAATGAAAAATGAATTACAAAATGTATCTTCTTAAATTTTACAGAAAAAAAATAAGTTAAAGTTGTAATTTGGACACATTATTTACCAAACTTTATTTATTACTATACAAAGTGTAAGTATACTAGAAAGATTAAAATATTTTTGGTGAATGCGTTATAACGATAGTAGTATTGATTATTTAATTAATAATCAATCAAAATTTATTTTAGAAAATTGTAACAGCATTGCAGAGTGCAGACCGCTGCAGTAACAACTGTAAGTTGTAATAATGTACAATATTTATAAAATGTTATGGGTATAAGGTTTCTAATAAATATCTAATTATTTTGATTGTCTTCAGTAGGTATTAGCGTTGATTTTAGAATTACGTAAATTAGGTAAATGGTTTGATTTTTATTGAAAATCTACAACACAAAATTACTACCTATCTATATCATTTTTTATCTATAACTATTTTATAATTTGTAGTTGAGAAAGTTGGGCGTTTGTTTATATTTAAATGTGGCAATATAGCTGACCGGATATAACTAACCGCACTAACATTTTCATGGCTATGTTTTGTTTTCACGGTTCATGTGAATTGAATGTCACGCAACAGTATCTATACGAATATATGACTATACATATACGTGTATGCATAATGCATCCATAATCATTAATCATGTAGGTACCTACATTTGGAATAAACTATGTCTATAGTGCATAAAATATAAAATATATTATATTGTTGTTTATTTACCTATATAGTTATTGGATATACCTGCGCTATGCACTACGCAGCCTACATCCGATTTAGTTTACGATTTACATATTTCACAGTTTGTATATCCGGTTTTTGACAGTCATCAATTGTTAAAAATTAAGTCGTATATGTATGTAAATAAGCTCTATATAATATGTACTGACATGCAGTTTATAGCGTACTTACCCACATATATTTTTTGTGCATTCAATAACAATTTTGATACTAGACAAATAAAATTTCACACGTTCTTTTTGATCATAAATTGAATAGAATGTAGATTATGTCTTGTAGATACAATTCTACTGGTGGAAGACAAAATAAGCTAATAGTGACAGTTGCAATACTTTACAGAAAAGCAAAACCCAAATTGTCATGTTAGAAAATGTATTGCTAGTCCAGAAAATTAAAAATTTAATATTTCATCATTGCCAGTGGAACATTACCGCGTACAATGCGCGTGCAAAGTTTAGAAAGCTTCGGTCATCCCATAAAATACAACATTATTGTTAACTCATATGAATGTCACTAGGAAACAATTGCCTTTTACCAGTCGATTAAAAATTACAGATTACAACAATCTATTAGTGTGAATGATATATATATTTTTTTAAGATTTTGGTCATTATTTTGGATGAAAATAGTTGGGATAACCGATATTTTTGCGCAGAAGAATACAAAATTACAATAATAAATAATAACAGTGTAAAATACTAATATATTTTATATCAATAATATAATTATATCAATAATGACTCCAGTTACAAATAATACAATTGAGATACATATCCAATTGACCTGTACATATAAAAATGAGCAACTGCAGAATGGGCATGTATATTGGTTGATTCAAATGAAAAATTGTATTATATATTAGGTATCAATATCCAGACATGGACTGGTTGGGATGCCGGGATGCTACAACTTCCCTTGCTCTAAAATATATTTTCCCCAGTGTTCCATATACATTCAATAGTCTTATTGTCTTAAGTTAATATACCGTATGAGCGGGATACTTTGCTCCAAATATATTTCTTTTTTAGTTTAAACCTATACTATAGCTTCAATAACAAAGATAAAAATTACCTGTTCACGTTGTTTTATATGTATAGATGTTGAGAGGTAAGAGCAGTTAAAAAAAACCGAATGTCATTCTAAGTGACTTACTTACTTATTCCCAAAAATTTGGAGCAAAGTAAAATACATTACAGGTTACATTTCACAATGATTAAAATTATCTTACTTTAATGCATATAATAACTATTGGTGCAATGTTTAGTGCTTATGTTGTAACTAATCTGAACCTATACATAATATAATTTAATAATATAATTTTTTTTTTTTTAGTTGATTAAAAATTTTTTTTCAGTACATTTTAAATTAAATTTTAATCTCCTGGATTTTGGACAACTTTTTCGTCATGAGTTTTTGTGTTTTTGAAAACAACTCTTTTCGTGGCATACATCTTGGAGGCAAACTAATAGATTGATGTTTGAAATGTTTGAAAAAATTTGTAATATTAATAAGAACAATATAAAAAAAACCACAATCTCTTATCTCAAAATCGTAATGTGCTACAATTGATATCGATAAATATTTTTTTGGAGCAATGTTTAACCCCTGGAGTAAAGTATCCCGCTCTTACGGGATACATAATGCAAGGTTATAAGTATACCTATAGGTTATCTTTTGTATGTATAAAATAAAGTTTGTTAATTTACAAATCCGCGTTAACTTGGTACCTATAATTACGTTTTTAACATATTTTAAATATTTTATTAAAACAAATTTAAATATCAATATTAATTTATATGTTACATTTTTTTTTTTAATTTTCCCCAAAATGTTTTGTTTTTTTCCATAAAATTGTATAGTATTCCGTGCCCCCTTTTATACCAGTCCGGACAGTCAATACCTATAACCTACCATTGATTGACTTTTACGCATCTTATAAATTCTAATAGTATTGCGCTTTGGTTCGGTGAATTAAAGTTTTATTTTTTTTTTGCTCTTTATTTTTATACATACTACTTACAAGTATTAGGTATATATCATCTATAATAGATACCTATTACTATATTAGAATGATTTCAACAATATAAATCAACATGTTTTTTTATTGTTTGTGTTCAAAAATTATTGCCAGTTGTTACTTTTTTTTTTACAATTCATTAATGCCAGTTTTTTGTATGTAAAAAAATATATGAAAGTGTATGAGATTAATAATTTTATTCTGAATTGATGGATTGTATCCAAATATTGGGTCAGATACTCGGATTAATAGGTTTTTTATTTATTTTTAAATGTTTTATAATTATATTAGTTATGGTTATAAAAATGCTGTATCATCGTAACATCGTTCATTTTGGTAATATTTGAATAAATATAGTTTTAATTTCAATTATAATACTGCTATTATATAATAAATCCATCGGTCGAAGATTAATTATTATAAAATATAGTCGCGACCAGTATTATAGTAGTATTGAATATTGATTATAAACACTTGTAAATAGTAAATATTCTAAATCTTCGAGATCCTTGCAGTATGAAAATATTAAAATATCCTTTTGAAAATGTTTAGTAAATTGCAAATACTTTTTAAATGATATATAGGGGGTACCTAGGTATATGGAAGTTTAAAATGTCTCCAGACACAAAAAATCCCTATGAGATTGTAAAATCAATCCATTTATCGCTCCGCTCAGAATCTAAAAGGGGTAGTCGATTTAGTACATATATAGTCTGGTATATGAATCCACGTATAATTAAAACTGTACACGGTTCTATATAGTCTCGAAATTTTATAATAAATACAAATAATTAACAGTTTTTCTTTATCTCTTGAAATTATTTTGAAGAATTTGTAAAATATGTCGATTGTATAATATTTACTATAACTAACTTAATCATTTTTATTTTTATTACATTGCTGGGCACAGCGTAATATATAAAATGCATATACATTTTTTAGGTTTACCCATTTCGTGTATTTACGTATAGATACAATTAAAACTTGTACTATAAAAAAATGATCTGCTGGAAAAATAAAATAAATTATTGTGTTATTTGCAATGCTTATTTTTTTTTTTATCTTCAATACAGGTACTGCGAGTATCTGAGCATGAATACAAGACTAATGTGAATGGTGGGGGATATACAACGAGCATATAGGTACTGGTAGAGAGGAGCACAGGTGAAACCGTATAACCAGAAAACCACTGGTAAGGTCGTTCGCGGCTCCGGCAACACGGTTAGTATACACTGGTCCGTGGTAAAAGTGTTGCGCTCGACGTCGGTAGTAAAAAATAATAGTAAAATTTTGTTTAAAAACAAAATAAATACAAATCGGGAGCTCGTGATTGTGCGCAACCACGTTGGTTTTTCGATTGACTTTACGTACATATTTGGTTTATGTTTATTGACGTTTATTGACGTTAAAATTACTAAAATGGCTGAGTTATAATGCAGTCGTGGTTCTTTCAGTGCGCGGTGTGTGTATGTGCAGCGAGTGGATAATAAGAATCTGTCAAAATTGCTAATGCATATAAGTGCATATCAAATTCTTAGAATAAGAAAAGGTTAATTACTTTACACACTTATATATATATATATTATAGGTTTATAAACCCATAAAGTTAGATTTTAAATGTTTTAATGAAATTGGATTGTGCTTTGTAAAATTGTAGTTCTAGAAATATTTATATATTATAATATACATATAGTATAATTTTAACAATTTCTGTTTTTGATGAATACACCCAGGCCGTCTTTTTGTATTATTTGATCCGCCGTTAAAGTCTTTTAATTATTTATCACAAAACAATATTAATTACTACCTACACAATATGATACACATTGATACACATAGATTTATGCCTAAAACTTACTTTTTAATACCAATAACAAAAAATATTCGTCAAAATCTACTGAAAATTTAAATATATTATAGATTCTTAGACTATATTTTTTGATTAGTAATCTAACTTAATAAGTGACCTGTTCCTAATTGTAATAAGTTTAAATGTTATGTAAGAGTTACATACAATGTAAGTAGTTATATACGTACAATTGCACAACATGTTTCCGCATAATTTATTTACATACATTTAAAATTCTTCTAATTAATGTTTTATTTAAGCTGTGATATCGCCGTGTAATCACTCAAACGTCTGTGTATTGAGCATAAACAAATACAATAAACTGTATTTTTTAATGTTTACAACACTGCGGGCTTCTCTTGATAAAAGGAAAGGTTTTTAACAGTTATTAAATCTATAGCAGTAACCGAATTCACTAATTTAGGTTAAAAAAATTGTTTTAATTTATGTTGTTTTTTAGATTTAAATATTAAGTATGTATAAGGTTTGAGATTATGTCAAGTGTGTTATTTGTTCTATCACTCTAACCCACGGCAACACAGTAAATTTGAATTCAGCAGCACCAATTTAGTGTTGCCATAGCTTAGATTTAGTTGACGTATTATTAAATTCAAAGTTAATAATATTATCGGATTTTGTAATTTGTATAATTGCTTTTTTACGATATTTCAATTTTTATGGAAGTTACGAGTACCTATATACTATATAGTATAATGTATAGTAGGTATTACAATTTAGAAATGCTCATAATATAGGTTTAGCAATAGCATACAAATTGAAATACCGTAAAAAACGCAATGTTAAGACACAGATAATGTTTTTACTTTTTAAGTTTAATAATTAAATTTACTCTAATATTAAATCTCACAACACATGGTTGATTTTCCTGAACGCAATTTTCTATGTTGCGTGTGGATCAAAGATATAAATTATAGTATATTAAAACAATTGTGTACTTATAAATGTATAAATGTATTTAAATGTAGGTATCTAGATACTATTAATACGATAGTTTATAATATTGACTTATACATTTGCACGGAGTAGATAAATAAAACACTACGATCTTTTATGTTATCAGTTTATTAATAATAAATTAAATATGTAGAAGTTAAAATAATATAATCAAGTATCAAAAAAAGATTCTTTTCTTTTTCTGCTCTTGTAAAATGTGCATAAAATAAGTTCTTATTTTAAAACGTTAGGTATTTAAATTTATAATTTAAAATCAGTAAGTAAGTACCAATAATCAATAGAACATTTTAAGACCAGTTGCAACAAACCCGACATAGTATTTCGCTCAATGACCGATTTTCTACTTGAACTCGTATAAATGAATATTATAATGATTCAAGATGTAAATCGCCATAAAAACATAGATTCCAATAATTACGGTAGAGACTTTAATGGCAAAAAATGTTGACAGTTAATGATAGGTAATTAAAAATAGATATACCTATTATTTTTATTTTTATATGTAGGTGTATATTTCTATGCATATTTATGGACTTTCTTGTTGAGCTTTAATTTATTCATATCTTCATTCTAAACTTATAAAATATAAATTCCACTAGAATACCTATGTATAAATTAATCATCAGATACTTAGACCTATACTTGCACCTGAAAATCGAAGGTTCATTTAGACGTTACATGTATTTTAATCGTTACAAGGATAGTTATTATTGTTATAATAACACATCCAATTAGTATTTTTTTTTTTTCATAATTGATTTTTCTTTGCAACCCTGTGACATCACTAAATAGGTGCTAAAAAGTGTTTAATATATTAAAAAAGTACAAAATTAAAGGTTTAGTTTCAAAATTATTACGATTTGGTTAATACAATACAATTCGCTTCACAGTTATTTTAAAATGTTGAACTTTAAATAGAATTTTTAATTCGTAATAAAATAACAAATTATATATTAAATACTGTAATACCTAGTTAAATAACTCTTTGGAATGTTTTTACCATCATGTTTTTAAAATTATGTTAAAGATGTATTTTGAAATAAATACTAATTAGATAAAAAAAAAATAGAATGTATTGGTTTTACCATGCCTTTTTTATAGATTTATTTGGGAAAGCACATTTTTGAGTAGTAACATAAACCAATAAGTCCTATGGAGTACCTACCTATAAATAGTCAACGATGCAGGAGACGGATGGACACATACAATTTATTTTTTTCATAATTAATATTTAGCAAAAGTTTGTGCGAAATCCACTAAAAACTCAAATCATTTTGGAGAAATACTTTTTCTAATAAAGATGACTAGCCAAAATCTCAGTGTATGTTGCGCTTTTAAAAATTACATCGATAATTAAGTGTTGCAATGTAAATAAGCTGTTTTTATGTGAAAAGTAATAATAATTGCCAGACATTTTTGGAAAAATACAAACATTTCCAGCATATTTGAGTTTAACCAATCGAGGTGCTCTATTTAACTTAGTTATTTTTCTGCCTCAAAATAGATTTGAGAAAAGTCCTTTAAAAATGGCATACATATAGTTGGTAAACCAATAGTTTTCTCGCTTACATTAAAATCTAATGATATGCATTAATTTATATTTTATGTACCAAACGTTTGTTGCATTATTGTTAATGATAATAATAATAATTTATTTCTTACGGAAATAAATTCCAACAACAAAGAGTTTTTTTGTATACACAATATATTCATTAGGTAACAGCAAAATTAAGATAGTTAATTTTTATAAATATACATGCGAAAGAAAAAACAAATTAAATTTATTATATGAAAAATACTTATATATTTGCTGTAGGTATATGATTTAAATATTTGATGTACATTTTCTTGCATTAACCAATGCAACATGTACTATTATTTAAATGTGCTAGACCATATACTTAAAATTTAACGAAACGATTTTTTGCTGGTTTACATCCCTACTACAGACGCTGTACAGTATACGTCCATATTACATTGATAATATGCATATATGAAAATGTATAACTGTAAAAAATTCATCAGGTAAAATATTATACTGGTTTGAATAGACATTATAAAATATAAGTGGCTCTTAAAAAGTTTATAATTAACGCCTAAACGCCTTGTTACTATAATTTATTTTATTTTCCCATAAAGATTAATTAATGTTTATAAAAAGGTATTATATGACTATATAATATAATGAAATAATACAACATTTCATATTTATTTAATAATATCAAATATCATATTCATTTTCAAGGATTCAAAACTGTCAAGTAACAATAGGTACTTTTCGTACGTTTTGAAAACAATTGCAGATCTATTATAATATATATATGTGTGTGTAAAATAACTAGATATCCCAATAGTATTTCTGTTTTTCTTGTTTCCAGTCTTTCTACTGTTTCGGTCAACGAATCTAGAGTAATTTAAATCTCTTAAAACGTGGGTGTATTTCGATGCATCGTTTGCCTCAATAAAATATCTTTAATAATATATTTGACTTTAGGTACCTAATTACTAAAAATGAATAACAAATAAGTAGTGACTACATTTTTATAGTATAAGAATAAAATTAAGAACTACGGAGAAAAAGAAGAACAGCATTTGGTTCAACAAAAATACATCTAACGACACGACTTCGTGGTTTAAACTTTGAACAAACGGGGGAATATACCATGCTACAATAGTCTAAATTAACATGCTTTAGGGTAGCCTAAATGGTTTTAAAATAATCACTTGGTATTAGAGATTTAGAGAGGGCTGAAAAACTGTTTACTAATCGCTGACTTTAGTAAAATACTGAAAACAGTTTTAACGCTATAAAAAGTATAAAGCAAATAACTATTGAATTAACTATTCATCTATATATTACAGTTTTTCATTCAATAGGTTGTATAATAATATAATCCTTAATGGGTGTAACCAGTTATCCATGTTTGTAGTTTAATTTACTACACATATAAATATGTCAGATTTCATACTGTATTATTTACCTTGTCAATAGTTCGTTTAGTACCTATTGATATCGAATTATAATATTTATATTATGTAAGTAGAGCTTATGATATTAGTTTTTTTTTAAATTATTGTTTATGTATCAATTAAAAGGTGATTAGCTTACAATAATAATTATTATTAAACAGTTGGACTTTGATTATTTAGGTAGATAATAATATATAGAGTGATATTTACATTATATTCAGTTGTAGGTACAATTCAATATAATTATTTTTTGGTATCTGCATAGGGTCCTATTGCTTTGTTATAGCACTGACTACTGTTATCAGTGCGTTAAAGGTATAATTTGTTATGTCACGAATACAACTATATTTTTTGTCGTTACTTTTACTAAGCTTAAAATAAACATATATAATTATGCATGATAAAAATATACATACGAATTACATAAATAAATATATATTTATATTATTTAATATCATGAACCATATGGCATACAATACCTAATATAAGAGTAAATAGGAGTACATAAAACCATTAAATATAAATTACGTTATATATACCTATATAGGTAATGTTACTATGTACCAAGTACCTACCTGTAAGTTTTTAGTTGTATTTTAGACATAGTGCTATTATTAAATACTCACGGTTGTGGTTGTTTAATTATTACAATATATACGAGTACACTATTAACATTTTTATGAGAGAGTTTCCTTGATCACAAAACATTTTATATATAGGTACATCGATAGTACTTGTACAAACATTACACAAGAAACTATATATTTAACCGTATATAGATGCTGGGAACTGCTTTCTTCCTTTAATATTTTTTTTTTACTTTATTCTAACTAATAATTATATTATTAGAGTTGAAAAATTTTTTTAAAAAGTAGGTAGGTACGCGTATGTAAGCATCAACGTGTAGTTAAGTATAACTTATGAATGCGTACTTTGGTCAATATTTCTATGGATATAACGTATAGATCGGATAACTACATAACGCTTGTTTTTATTTATATAGTATCATTAAATAACAATACCTAATGCTGACTTTTTAAAAGTGTGAGTTTCTCATAATATACCTACTACAGGTTGTTCGTAACGATTTTGAGTATTTACTGACGCTTACAGCTGAATTGGTTCCCATTTGGCCTAATTGATTTCCGTTTTAATGTATGATGTACCTATACCATTACTGTTCGAGTTGGTTCCCGCTTTTCACTATAAGATAATGGCCTGCAAGTACGCACATTTCCCATCCAATTTTTATTGGCTTAGGACTTCCAACTTAGAAATAGGTAATAATAATATTTAATTTAAAACAAATAAACTGAATTTGAAATTTAAGGTTGTTGGGGCGAAAATTTGAAGTGAACTTTCTTCAAATATTGCGATTATTGCATATACAGTTTTTTTAGTATGATTTCTTATCGCAAAAATTATTTTATAAAATATAAAACTAAACTATATTTATTGATACCGGGTTGGTAATAGAACTGAACAAATGTGAGAACCAACTCGCTCGCCTGAAAATACGTTTTTAAACGAGAACCAATGCGGTACCAGCCACACCTATGGTGTTCCGTCATTATATTATACGATGTATTATACTGTATAAGGGGTTTTCTTTTCGCCACATTTATTATAATATACGCTGTTGGTTATACTTTTGTGTCTATTATAAATTATAATATTATTATTATATTTTGCAGGCCTCGAAGACGCCGTTCACCCGCAACCGTGGTCTAGCGTTAGATCACTGGTGCAGTTCATTGATCGTTTATCACACTAAATCATTATACGCTACCTAGGTATATGATTTCTGATATGATAATAATATGATGATGCGAGGGGCCGCCGACCGTATTATTATAATATAACGCGCACGATCTCGCTGCCCCGTCGCCCCGACTGCAATACTGCAGGGGCCCGCACTGCAGCACCATGTACCGGTCGAACTTTTACGAGAGCACGTGCCTGCGATGCTACCAGACGGTGTACCAGGTGGACCGGGTGGGTCCGCTCAAGGACTTCACGTTCTTCCACAGTGGATGCTTCAAGTGCGTCGTGTGCGGTACGAAGCTGACGCTGAAGACGTACTATAACAACCAGCACCGGCAGGAGGACAAGGAGGTGTACTGTTCGAGCCACGTGCCGAAAATCGGACCGGGCCACCTGGACGGCACGTCGGTGGGCATCAGGAGCGCGCTGAACGTGCCCAAGTCGACGACGTACGTCAACGACCAGATACGCGGCAGCGGCAAGGGCACGTTCGACGCCGAGGCGCTCAACATCAAGCAGCACCTCAACGGCTCGACGCCCAACAACCGCGCGCAGTCACCGCTACCGGTGCCGTACATCAGCTCGTCCACCCCGGACACCGGTTACCAGTACGGCCGGTTCGACGCCTCGGCGCTGCACATTGCACACGCGCTCCGCGCCACCGAACTCCACAAATCGTACCCGAACAAGAACGGTGTCCGGGAGAAGCCCATACACTGTTATTTGGTGAGTGTTCCGATCCCATGTGTATAATTAATGATAAAATTGTGTAATGTAGAAGTGCATTGATTTTACATTTTTAATGAATTTTTTAAGGTTTTTTAGTGCGTTGAATTTACAGCCCTGATAATTATTATAATGTTTTTGGGCGCCGCACGTGGTAGACATTTTTTCCACACAATTTCTCAAAATGTGGGCTAACTTCCACTTAAATAATATTATCTCAAAGTTAACCGAATACGCCTGTATCGAAATACGTAGGTGCGTATCTATAGTTATTATTTTTTCAATCATTTTTGATTACCTATATATAAACAACAACATTATAAGGTACTTATCGTATTACCTACAAATTATAAATGATACCTACTAATAGGTACCTATATTATTAATTATTTTAAGTATATGTACCTACCAACTACTTATTAGTCGTTATTAGTATGTATTATTATTAATTTTGTTAATCTCACTGTAGTGACATTGGCCCTAGTACTCACCTCTTTGCACGTGTCTCGGCGGAAGTGCCTATACTGAAACCAAAAATTTTGTTAGGTAACAAAATAATAATTGATTTTAGAAATTTTAAATTAGTGAAGGAGACAAACACTGTGATACTATCAGTACCTATATCACCCGGAACCTGGTGTATATTATAATATATTTATATATACATATACGTATAAACGATGGTTCTATAAGTTATAACCATTCCGTATTTTACAACTAAATTCTAGAGGAATATATAGGATGGTACATGAATGGTATATTTACTACTTCATGATGGTATATAATTTTATTGAAACAGTCAGTATGAGAAAGTTTTCGTAATCCCTTCCTTATTTCCTTCTATATAAAAGCGCACGGATATTAAGCTTGCTGTACATTTTGTGATTTAAGATATATATATGTATATTATATACAACAATCTTCTCGGTCAAATAAATACAATTATACGATCAATTATTCAGCCCTTATATTTTTATGGATATATAGGTCAATACCAATAATGCACCTATATAATATTATATGCATTGAAAATTGAAACGCTTAATAGTTTTCGATGTATATTTTATAGGAGGCACCTACTACAGTGGAACCTACTGTTTTTTCTGTCTATTTGATTTATTTTCGAATGTTTAGTCTGTATGTACGCGTGTACTTACATCATTTGCATAACATGAAACAATACAACGAATACATTATTATACTTACGTGTATACTCATCATGTGTGCGAACCATTTGTGGTTAAAACAATTAAGAATCGGCGAAAGGTCTTTTTAGATTATTTTACGTAATACACTCGAGTTACGCGTTGCACACGTTTGGAATGCTTAGAACATTAACACCCAAACCTCTTTCTATTATATGCACATCGTTCGTCAATCGTTTTTCCCATAATTGAAATATGTTGAAATTCGAGTCTATAGTACCTACCTACAGTATCTACTATGCATATAAAGTGTTAAAAGTAAAAGAAAACCTGTGTTGTATAGCATCGTTAATGCAATTTATCTTTATGTTCAAAAATGGATTTGCCATCGAATTTATTACTAATTGTTTTTGACGACTTCACAAAGCAGTCATAAATATAATTTTAAACTTCGAATACCTAACGTTTATGTCATATTTTTTACTCATGATGTATAATGTGTTAAATATTAAATATAAATAATGGAAGGACCGGTAATATGATTTTGAATTATTATACAATATTATGGTTTGGGTGTAATTCATATTGATACATTTATTAATTAGATAATCTCAAAATAAAATTGTTTATATCCTAAAGAAGTTTAAAAAAAAAATACACATAATGTAACACCCGTTATCGGTTATTCCGTCATTCTTGTATTTTTTTTTTCAAAAAAAAACCTGCAAAATATGTATGATACGCTTAATTTTATCATTATTTGTCATTCACTAATAGTTTTTTTCAACACATTAGTTCCATTAAAACCAAAAGAAAAACATTTACCCAATAGTTAAATGCTCCATCAACTATCAGTATTATGTCAATGTGTGTGAGTATTTCACTTAATACTGAATTCTTAGAACTCTATAGTTAATTTGCTACTCTCGGAAGGAAAGTAGTAGGTACTGCTGTTAAATACTTCAATACAATTTTCTCATTTTATTTAACGTCTCTATGAAATAATCAATAGAGTAGGAACAAAAACAATTATTTTATTCTGGTTAAATAAAAAAATAATAATATAGAAGCCTGTCGGTATCATATATAGGTATTAGGTACATATACCTATGATATTACTAGAACACAGTGACGTAGAAAGGGTACGGCGAACTGTGCCTACGCCAGGGGCGCAAATCGTGAAGGGGCTCAAAATTGTGCTTTAAAAATAGAACTTATTTTTATTCTACCTTCAAAATGAAATTTCTTCATAATACATTTCGAAATGATTTTGTTTATCTGCACAAACTACGTAATGATGCATTGTGTTCCATTAACTGTAGTTATGATCCTGCGAAATGTCCCAAAATAACACCAAGGTTAATATAAAAGGACTATTTTATTTTAATTGAATGTTCCTCCAATCACTTTTAATCAAAACTACTATCCACATGATGAGAATAATCGTAATCTTAGTAATGGTGAGCAGGTTCGAAGACAATAGTTAATATATAGTATTTCAAAAAATAAACTTTTTTGTTTTCCATGAATTTTTTTGTACCGCAAATTGTACTTTTATTTCTGGTCTTAGCGATTGGCAACTTTTGAACCCTCGTTTGCCTGATCATCAAATTAACTTACTGCATAAACAAAACTGTATAAAATGGAAAAAACTAGAAAAAAGGATATCTACTTGATGCTAAAACTATTGACTGTGAGGTATAAAAATGTTCAAAAATGAAAAAGAAAAATGGCGCAACATTTTAAAAATAATCATAGATATTATGTTTTGCAGTAAAAATAATCTTGAAAATAACTGATAATTGAAAATAATAAATGTTAAAAAAATATAATTTCGTCAATTTTTAGATTCTGAGTGGAACGATGAATGTATTGATTTTACAATGATGTGTGTTTTTTTATTTTTTTATTTTTTTTTTTATTTTTTTTTTAATTTTTTATTTTTTTTGTGTCTGTGTACACGATAAGTAGTCGAAATAATGCTACGATTTTCAACTTCAGTATCTTGTTCGATCAGAAAGTGAATATCGTTGGTGCATTGGGGAGGTCAAAATGTAAATTTCCCAGTAGTTTTCAAAAGCGCCGGGAAAAACAAAAGAAAAATTAAGGAAAAACGGGAATTTTTACGCAAAATCTGTTTTCGAGAAAATCGATTTTGGTTTTTGGTGTAACTTTAAAAAAAATGACCGTGGATGCATGAAATTTTGACTGAATGTTTACATTTCCATTTTCTATACACGATAAAATTTTCAAAATATTTTGACTTATTTTGAGCTCTTTACGGACATTGTCAGTTTTCATTTTTTTTTAGTTTTTTTTCTAAAAATATACAATAAAATTTTATTTGTTGGATAAAAAGAGCTTGAAAATTTAATAGAAGGCTCCTAGTATATTGTTTCAAAGGCAGATGAAAAATATTAAAAATCGTTAGTCACAGTTTTTTTTTTATAAGCATTTAAAGTTCAAAAAATGACAAAATATGGAAAAATCACGAAAATTTGCAAATTATTTCGAGTTAGAAATTCATAAAAATTTTTCTTTTTAAATCTAAGATATGAAAATGTAATACAAGATTCCTTATAAGATTATCTACCTTTATCAAACAAAAAATATCTATAAGAAACTCAAATTAAATTTTTATGAGCGTTTGAAATTCATATTTTTACAACATTTGATATTCACTCGATTTCTTACGTAACAATTTTCTTATTTTGTTGTAATTAAAAAACGAGTGACTATAGAAACTTTAAAATGTCACTGAATGTTTATATTAGAATTTTCTATATACGATAAAATTTTGAAAATAATTTGACTCTTTTTGAGCTGTTTATGGACATTGTAAGTTTTCAATTTTTTTAGATTTTTTTTCTATAAATATCAATAAAGTTTTATCTATTAGGCCAAAAAGTGTAAAAAATTAATACAAGTCTCCTGATAAATTGTTACAATAGCAGTTGAAAAATATTCATACATAGGCACAATTTATTATTCATTTTATAAGCATTGAAAGTTTGAATTTTGACAAAATTTAAAATTGAATAATTATTTTGTAGTTAAAAACTTATAAAATGTTCAACTTTTATATCTAAGGATTGAAAATTTAAAACAAGATTCCACGTAAATATTTTATTCTGTTACCAAAAATTCTAAGAAATTCTAATAAATGTCTACAAGCAAGTCAAATTAAATTTTTATGAGCGTTTGAAATTTATATTTTTACAACATTTGATATTTACTCGATTTCTCATGTTACAATTTTCTTATTTAGTTGTAATTAAAATAAGAATGACTGTAGATACTTGAAAATTTCACTGAATGTTCATATTAGCATTTTCTATACACGATAAAATTTTGAAAATAATTTGACTCTTTTTGAGCTGTTAATACATAGGCACAATTTTTTTTATAAGCATTTAAAGATCAAAATTTGACAAAATTTATCAAATTTAAATTTGAATAATTATTTTGTAGTTAAAAATGTATAAAATGTTCAACTTTTATAGCTAAGGATTGAAAATGTAAAACAAAGTTCCACGTAAGTAATTAATTCTGTTACCAAAAATCTAAAAAATACTTTTACACAGTTTATTTTTATAGTCATTTTAAGTTCAAATTTGGACGAAATTACATATTAAAAAACCTGGAACAACTATTTTAGTTATTTTGTTGTGATTGTATAATATTATTTGTGGGTACTTGAAACTTCTAAAGTATACTATTATATTATATCTATGTTAGTACCACGGTTTGTTGTTGATGTATAAAGCGTTATAAGTATCTAATGGATATTGTGATATGATTAATTTGGAATTTATTATAGATAGGTACCTATTATTGGTCAATTTTTTTTTAATACTATACAGATAAGTATATAATATATCTTATACCTAGACTAACATACCGTCTCCGCTCAGAATCGTTTTTCTTATACAGTGATATTATATCATTGAATTCAAATTTAATACTACCATTATACAGTGACCCACTTATAACCTACTGTACCGCAGAGCGACATCCACTTACCTACCTTTTTTTTTTATTAGAATATACGGGCTAGGCCCTTTTTTACATAGACAAAACAGGTAATACTATGGTTTACAAAGAGAGAAAAGAAAAAAGAAAATAGAAGAGAAAAAAAAATAATATACATATGCAATTATAGATAAAGATACACGAAGAAGTTAAAGTGTATAATTATTAAGAACAATGAGATAATACAGTATATGGGCATTTCAATAATAATAGATATGACAGAGCTAAATAAAAGAGAAAGTGGGGTACAAATTGGCATTATGCATTATATCGTACTAATTCGAGTCCAGCCCCACAAAGTTTTGTCTGAAACTCTTCAACACATTGAGGTAAAAATAATCCTTGGATGCATTGCAGTTAAATCTCGCAGTTTTTGGATTAAATTACTGAAATCTGAGTTTTATATATTACGTAAAAAAAAATGTTATTAAAACTTTAATTTGTCAATACGTATATGATTTATCGATATGGAAAAATATCGTAGACAGCTGATCGATAAAACTGAATATCTAGTTTTAAAAACTCAAAAAACTACGTAGGTACCGGTACCTATACGTTTATACGTGCCGTAATATATATATATATATATATGGGGGCTAAAATGATTTGAAAATGTTAGTTATTAGATACTATTGATCATATTTTTATAAATAATTTATAAAAAAGATACAAATATAAAAAATACTTAATCTAATATTATATGTAATTTATATTTTTGTAACACCATTACGGATTATTATTGTTAATATAAATGCTTTAATAACTCAGAAACTACTTTTAAGATATTTGATTTAGATACGTAGGTACATCAATATTTTCAAGGAAATCATCCATTAAATAATTTTCAGTAAAAAGAGGGGAGGGGGTTCTTATGTGAAAAAAATAGAAGTTTATATCACAACAGAAATTTGAAAATATGATCATTAGGTATACTTGAAAATTCTAAAAACAAATTTTAATAAATAGACTATCAAAGACGAAAATGGAGGTTAAGATTCTTAAAAAATTAGTTTATTATTAATTAAAAAAATCTAACCAAACAGCTTATATTCATTAGGTACCTACTTAAAGAGTATAAATATTTTACATTCCTTCACTGCAAAAAATCGGCGAATTTATTAGGTAGGTACCAGTAAGCCGCTCTTATTTATACTGAATATAATAATTAATAAAATATGAATACATACCGTAAATATGAATGTACGTCGTAATGTCAAATCTCTTTTGAATATCCAAAACAATTTGAACCAGTTATACCTACTGTATGAAGTTTTGAGGCGTAATAACGTGAACATCATAATGGAATATCCAAAAAGTATCACCGGGTAGGTATATCTCAATTATAACCAATTTTTGTGCATATGTAATGTTTTCTTGCAAATTTCAAAATATTGAGTAGGTATAAGTGTATAATGTTTCACATAAATAAATATATTTTTTTAGTATCAGTAAGAAATCTGAAGGAGAGAATACTTTTTCAATTTGTTCTGCACTTAGATCAGAATATTTTTGAGACATTACAAATCTTTTGAATTACAGTCTACCAACACATATGGTGTAGTAGGTAATAATAATCGATATAATATCTAATATGTCGTCTAAAAAACAAATGTCAAAAATTGCATACAGTTGGAACTAAAATAAAAATGTAGGTAGGTATACAGTCTGTTCACGGAAACAGGGAACACTTTATTACTCATCACCCTGTAAACATTTTTTAATTCTGTTGGTGGGACGTTCAACAAGACAATGGTTCATAATAAATTATGAAAATAACTTATTGCAATAACAGTATTTCATCTAATATTCTAATGTTAGAATAATCCAGGGGTTGGCGTTCTAGAATGCATAGAATGGATAAAAGATACCTATCTTGGTTCTGTAACGCAATAACATATTTTATAGTATTGGGTCGTAGAATCGTAGATCCTTATTGGTAATAGAGAAGAGCAATAACAACATATAATTGATGGGCGAACGAAAGGTATATTTGTTAGAAAAAGATTAATTTATGGCCAAGAAAAGCCCACAACGGCATAAAAACTTGGCCGCAACAAAAGGGTCACCGTAAAAAAAAAAACATATACATAATAATATATCAACTGCATTATCGCAGTGTACGAGCACGGCACCTATGTGGTTACAGACGTGCGACAACCTATAACGCGAGCGATACGTACGCTCCGGTCACCGCGGGATATACAGCTTATGGGCAACTTAAAACTAATCGCCAATGTGTGCATGGACCTAACGTGGGTAAAACAATTTTAAGTCTCGGTCTACCAATCGTGATCAGATAATATCAGAGGTTATCATTGTTAAGAAACTAGAAGCGGAAATAAATAGGTACGGCAGACGGAAAAATCGTCGTCATAGCACATAATATATACTACGCGAGTAAAATCGACATACCAGCTGATCAGTGATTACACAAAATCAGCAATAATAACAAAAACGATTTGGAACGATTACAACGATAGGTAAAACGTTGTGATAATTTCAATTATACATCGGAGAACGATCGCACAGCCGTACCGGAACGATACGCACCCAATTATAAATAATCACTACCGTACAACGGCGGTAGACCGATAAAGTTAATTACAGGTGCCTGGTGGTTACGTAATCGAACCAAATAAATAGGATGAGACATAAATACAGGTGCACACAAAGACGTGTACAAATAACAAACTTAAATTTAAACCTATAGCTAGCCGCCGAGTCTGCCCACACCGCGATGATGACATACACCTCCTCATGATGTCGATGTTACCTCCGAGACACGGTTCTGTGGTACCGGTGACAACTGACAACGGCAAGCGGTGAAAAATATCCACGTCAAACCAATCCTCTGGACGGCCGTAGTACACACACCTACACTATCAACTCCGATCACAGCATGGTGTAGATCCGGATTTCACGACACCGTCATATCATAAGTACCTCCTACACTCGATCACTGGATCATTCCTGCAAATACACGCAGGCAGTACTGGTTCTACGTAACCTTATATAATATACAACCTATGGTCGGTATTTTACACTAACGTGGTGCTTATTGCACGTAAACTTTTTGTTGTTAAATAAACACACGACGTATAGATATATATATAGATATATATATATATATATTTGACCGACAGGTCACTAGTGTATGTCATGTACACTTAATAAAAAATGATCCTGGCAAACTGTAACGTCTCACACGTTGGCCTATAGGTAGGTATACCTAGATTCGGCGTGGAGTGTACGTTGACGAAAAACTTTGGTGTTAAGGTTGCCAACCCACAGCTGAGATTCGGAAATCAGAGCATGTGGGATTTGTTGAAATAATAATGGTAATAGAGAAAAGCAATAACAACATAATATAATTTATGGGTGAACGAAAGGTATATTTGTTATAATAATTAGAAAAAGATTCGTAAATAATTTATGGCCAAGAAAAGCCCAGAACGGCACAACTTGGCCAGCAACAAAAGGGTCACTGCAAAAAAAAAAAACAAATACATAAATAATAATATATCAACCGCAATATCACAGGATACGAGCACGGCTGCACCTATGTGTTTACTGGCGTACATAAATAATAATGACACTAATAATATGCTATAATAGGTATTATACAAAAACAACGAATACCGGCCAAGGTGTAGTATGAATGATAATGGTGTTTGAAGGCGTTGAAAACAAAATGAAAAATGAGGCGGTTATAATGATAGTAGAAAATGATACTTTATGGGACAGCGGCCCCACGCGTCGAGTTGCTGTCAGCCCATAATATCTTGCTAGGTATAGTTCGCGGTTATTGAGTGGCAGCAGGTCACTTGGTTGGCGGTGGCGGTCCGCTTTCTTGAGCCCTTTTTTTCGCCAAGAACTCTTCCATCCTCGCATGGTCCCGCTTATTTTTCCTTGTCATCTGCTGCGTTGATAAGGGTTTCTTTCTTTGTGCAGGCTCTGGGGTTTGAGAGGAGGTGGTAGCAGGTCCCAGTTTCGGTTTATCAGGTTTGCAGCCAGCAGTTTTCTCGTCAGTTTTCTCGTCACTCTGCCGAAGTGTTCGTGGGCTGGTGATGAGGGACGGGTTGAGGTGAACGTCCGCAGTTCTGTCCTCCCATCCGCGGACGTACGCTGCCCACAAACTCGGGTCCTGTTTAATTTCTTCAAATGCCATGTTCTTAATATTCTCAACCGCTAAATGCCGCTTACTTTGTAATTCTAGAAGTGCGTCTTTATACAGTTCTAAAAAGCATGGAATTATGTTAAGAAATTTTTAACTGAAAATTAATACTTAATATAATTTAATTATATGAAAAACTAACCTTCTATAGATTTCAATTGCGGTGTATTGAAATCTCCTGCTTCAAAACACTGATTATTCTTGTCATCCTATTAATGAAAAAAAGGTAATATTATACGACTTAGTTTATTTAGTATATTTGATGTACCATATATTATGGTACATTATACCTGGAATACGATAAGTTTAAATATTACATTATAATATAGTATCTATAGGTACCTCCAATTCCTCTTTTATATTTTGCATTTCATTAGCCGTGGATGATTTAGAGTATCTTGTAAATATATAATATGCCGATATACCGGCGACACCAATACATGATAAACCTGTAAATATTTCGAATGACAAATGCATTTTTGAAAGATTCAAAATAATTTCAAAATTCTGAAATACGTAACAAACAATAACTAGGTATGAACTTTGTTTATTCGTAAATCGCAGTTATGTATAATATAATTTAAGCAGTTATTAGGCCAGATAATATATTATAACAGACTGCAATAATAATATAATTATTATCGTCTAATTTATAAAGTCTTAGTTTTTATCGAACTGCATACACAAAATATTGTTATGAAAATCTGAATATGTATGAAATATGAATGATGTCCATGTCTGATAAATATGCAGTGTTGAGCCCAGATAAATAGTTTGTCATCTAGATAAAGATAAAAATAAGCCCTACTAAAATTATCTATTTATTAGATAAAAGATAATCAGAATTTATCTAGATAAAAAGCAGATAAATTTTTAAAAACAATATTTTTAAATTTAAATTGTTTAAGATTAATAAGATGCATCAATCTTATCATGTAAAGAACATTTTGTATTTGTTTAAGGTGTTTAAAGTTTTTCAATCTTAATGTTGCTTCTATAATTTAAAAAATGTTTTTTGCAGGTGCATTTTTAAAAAAATCCAATGTATTTATTTCTGCACTGAATCAATTTAAATCAAATTAAATCACTCTTTTCATGTAGAATATTTTACCATAATTATTGTTTTAATACAGTTATTATATTATAACAAACAAATATTTTTATGCATATTTATTGCGACATAAACATTACGTGAAAAGATTTAGTACTTCACTCCAATCGAAATTGGAAACATAAACATATGGATACATTAGCTTATTATGCACAATGCAGGTATAAATAATTTCAGATATAAATTAAACATATTTAAATGAAGTATCTAATTAATCTACACAAAGTAGGTAGTAAGTAGTAACGATCAAGGTATTTGTTTTTAAACATTTAAAAGTTAAAATAATATTTAAAAAACATACCTTAATATGACTAAGAAAATTTCCAGTAGAATTAACCTGGCCTTGTATGGGTTTCAAACAATTAACACATTTCGCAATTAATTTTTTGCCATCATTGGATATGATACTGTAGAATTCGCCATTAAATAAATAATTTGTGGATACATTTATTTGATTAGCTTCTGTTGGTAAAACTTCATCTTCCACTTATGAGTCAGGATCGTCAATAGCTTTTTTTTGTTGAAAAATTGTTGTCTGTTGAAGACGTAGCCACCAAAAAACGTTTCATATTTATATTTTATGAAATGACCAATACAAAAAATATAAATGATCAGTTATTATTTTATATTTCACACTTCGCCGTAATAACTAACTGATAATTAAAAACAAACTACACTAAATGTTCCACTTGGAGCAGCATGTGTT
>NC_042495.1:19105083-19105881 GCF_005508785.2 Acyrthosiphon pisum
CGTAAGTAGTTAATTCTGTTACCAAAAAATCTAAAAAATACATAAGCATAGTTTATTTTTATAGTCATTTTAAATTCAAATTTGGAAGAGATTACATATTAAAAAACCTAGAATAACTATTTTAGTTATTTTGTTGTGATTGTATAATATTATTCGTGGGTACTTGAAACTTCTAAAGTATACTATTATATATCTATGATAGTACCACGGTTTTTTGTTGATGTATAACGCGTTATAAGTACCTAATAAATATTATGATATGATTAATTTGGAATTTATTATAGGTACCTAATATAATATTATGTCTTATACCTAGACTAACATACCGTCTCCGCTCAGAATCGTTTTTCTTATACAATGATATTATATCATTGAATTCAAATTTAATACCATCCATTATACAGTGACCCACTTGTAACCTACTGTACAGCAGAGCGAAATCCACTTACCCACCTTTTTTATCTTTGAAAAGGCGCATTTCCAAGTTTGCCAGAGGTGTTAATGAGTCTTCCTACGCCACTGGTAGGACATTTACAATATTCTGGTATTGAAACGTTTTGTTTTGTGTATTTAATTCCAAAAAAGCAAAATATATAGATTAAATTATGTGTAATAATATATTAATTCAAAAATCATAAAACCATATTAATTATTATTGTTTTTATTACATTTTCACTATAAGAGCATAATATCGAGTCATATTTTTTTCTCGTATACCTGTGTATTGAACAATTTCACCTAATTAAACTTATTTCACTTTATATAAAGTTGTGTAAAAAAAATTGGTTAATTTTAAAG
>NC_042495.1:19105931-19106969 GCF_005508785.2 Acyrthosiphon pisum
TCAGGGGTACGACATAGGTAGAGTGAGCGAGAAAAAGAATCAAAGTAGTAAGATATATGTATACAGTTCGTTATGCGGGCTTGGTGCGGGGCTCCTTCACTAGGTACTTTATATTGTTATTTCTTTTTCAGTTATATGGTTATGTAGGTACTTATATGATCACCTAGTAATAATAATTTATAGACTCTAACAGAAATTGTTATCGTCCGATCGTCGTCGATCACAAGCGCGACGACACAAACTAAAATAGTAAATATTACCAGAAACCTAAATATAGGTAATAATAAAAATAATTTCTAAAACATAAAAAAACATATCTAGATAAATTACAGTAGATGACTGGAGTTTTCATCTAAGATAGATAAATAGATAACATTTAGATTTTTATCTAGATAAGATAATAGATAATTAATATATTTATCTAGATAAGTCTCAACACTGTAAATATGTAGCATCATTCATCACTGTTTTTTTTATTGCTTATATAATATTATTATAATTTTTCGTGTCAAGTTATGTCTCTAAAATGTAAAAACCATGTCTTATTGCATAAGAAGATGTTATAAAATATTATGGCATAATAATATGTAAATTTAATATTATAGATAAAATTTCGCTCGCAATATTATTCGTCTGCGGGCCACCGATATACGTACATAATAATATTGTTATTTATTATAAATTAATATAAATAATTATGGTACATAATATTTTGCTCGCAGCCCGCCTGCCGATTTACTCACCTACCCATAATATATTATGTGTATTGGTTTACATTATTGGACCGCATCTGCAGGATTTGTTCGGTCCAGACGTCCAGTCTCCGTCCGAGCTCCCCCGAACTATTTTATTATTATTATTATTGTATACCTATACCTACATATATATTAATATAATACAAGACGAATATAATGTATAATAATAACGTGTGTGTGTCTGAGCGCCCGTTGACCTTAAGAGGACGTGTCACGGAAAAAAATCGATCGAAAAATTCCTTTAAAAACATGTTTTGCCGGATCAAATAATATGGGTTACTGA
>NC_042495.1:19107019-19109659 GCF_005508785.2 Acyrthosiphon pisum
ATTTTTATAAAATTTGGATATTCACTCCATTTCTCATGTTGTCGTTAGATTTTGTTGTAATTCAAAAACTAATAAATGTAGATATTTCATAAAAATGTCACTGAATGTTAATATTTTCATTTTCTATACACCATAAAATTTTGAAAATATTTTTTAAGTTAGGCATTAACTATTAACGGTAAATTTCAAATTTTAATATTTTTAGTATTTTTTCTATAAATATCAATAAAATTTTATTTTTTGGACCAAAAAGCGTGAAAATTTAATACAAAGCTCCTGATATATTGTCATACAATAGACGTTGAAAAATATTAAAAATACATAGGCACAATTTTTTTATAAGCATTTAAAGTTCGAATTTTGACGAAATTTATCAAATTGAAAATTTACCAATTATTCAGTAGTTAAAAATGTATTAAGTGTTCAACGTTTATAGCTAAGGATTGAAAAATTTAAAACATGGTTCCACGTAAATATGTTATAGCAGATGTGTGTTTCATAAAAAAAATTGGTGTTGCTCAAATAACTTTAGGAGACCTATCCCTCATAATACTCTTATACCGACATATAGGTAACCTAACCTATTTTTTCATCTATCAATATACCCACCCACCCATAATTAAGGTTTTGCCCGAGCAGCACTTGGGTCCTATGTTACACGCCACTGGGTTATAACTTATAGGTAATATATAAATTACGTTATTTACAACAATATCAACAAATATACTTACAGCCTATCATGGGCTGACTGACAGTCTTCGCTCAGAATCGTTTTTCTTATACAATAATATTATATCATCGAATTTAACTTTAATACAATCCATTACAGTGACCCACTTGTAACCTACTGTACAGCAGAGCGACACCCACTTGCCCACCTTTTTTTGACTTGAAATTAATATAATAGTGCCATTATTGATGTATATAGGTACACCGTCGCTCGTTTCTACTTTTTACACACTACAGTCGCCGTCTACAACTTTATTCATATGATTTTTATATTATCGTTTGTCGTTGTGACCGATTTGTAATTAAGATTAAACACCATTTAAAATTAAATGTCTTAGAGCTTTAGGCATATTCGTTTATCGTTTTCCTAATCGCCGCCCGCCGGGTAATTTGGTGATAAGGAATCGATACGCCTGCAATGCGACGGGTTTTAAACTGAGTTAAATTTATATATTTTTCCATATTTAAGTACTTTAAACTTAGCAAGTTAAATTTATTAATTGTTAACGATTAACTTCCAAGTTCACTTACTTGACAATATCATTGTGTTCTAATTAATTATTTTCATTAACTTTCCCACCTGGGTCAGTATATTAGGTACCTATATAATTTCTAAGCGAATTCCTATGAGAGGGTTAAAAAATACCAATTTAGATTTGGGCAAATGTAAATTTATAAATCGACTGATTTTTTTCCAAAGTAATGGAATGTCACTTTGGCGCAATTTATGAAATTACGAAACGTCCTTTACCGCGATTGAATACCTAGGCCCGTACCTACCTAGGTAAATTCTTTGGTAGTGGTTGGTAGGAACTTATATTTACGACCGTGGTAGTGAGCGTCGAACAGGTAACCGCCATATTCCGTCGGCGGATGGTAAATCCGTGGTTGCCACTTGACGTCGGCTGTTTTATCCTCGTCCTATTCTCGATGGCCGTCTCCATTAAGTGTGCGATTATTGATTAATTATTATTACTTATTTGGCTCAAGTATGCCGGGTTTGCTTATTTCTACTTGTCGAACGCTTTGTTTGCAATATCCAAGTACCTACCTATAGGTAGGTATCTAAGTAAATCTTGTGAACAAAAATGTAAAACTTGTTAACTTATGTTTTAGTTACCTACCTAGGTACCTATTCCGACAGTTTTTAGAGCAACATTTAACAACATTTAAAATCGTTTTCGAAGTTTTTTTTACATACCTACCTATTTTCTCGGACATAAATGCAGTTTAGCCGCTCAAGCGATTATTGGAAATGGTATTTCAACGAGTTGAGAACAATGGTACTTACAGTCAGAATTTGTCAGTCGGACTTGTATAGTTTAACTCTTTGCACCCTTTTCGGGGCTTCGACTGTCGCCTGCTGTGGTGCCGAGTTGAATGCATTATTGACATCCAAGGTGAGTATGCTTAGAACTTTATATTGTACCGAAAATTCCTTCTGCCATTTGCTCCCCTCTAAGGTTTAACGACCGCATCTAAACCCTTTTATATTGATTGTCCACCAGACCTTTGTTGTTTGTAGCAGAAATATGTTCCCTTTTTGAAAAAAATATCAACAAATACCAAGTCACCTTCCACTAGTATAAATTGGCTACTGCCTAGACCAATTAATGTCTAGGAGGGAGGGGCAATGGCTTACTCAATATAACATAATATTATTATTCATAGGTATAGGTTCCAATATACATTGATACATTAATTAAACATATTTTGGAGGCTATATGACAAAATTGCCAGAGGTACAAAAATGAAATATTTATAAAAAGTGTAGGACATAATCACCAATCTAATATTGTATACCTGTTATATGCAAAAATGACATATCATTTGCACCAAAATAAATATTTTATATAAGACGTACCTATAGTTATTTATAAAAATCGATCTTACAAAATTTTGTCCATAAAT
>NC_042495.1:19110304-19112592 GCF_005508785.2 Acyrthosiphon pisum
ATATTATTAGATTTATGGCTTCCTTGGTCGTCTGAGATAGTGTGTAGAAGGTTTGAATCAAACTATCGATTATTTTGTAATTAATCAATGAAAAACTGGAAATATGCCTATTATATAATTTACTTGATAATAGCGAATTGCATTTGCATAATTTGTTATTTATATATTCAAATTATTTTGCGCTTTGTTATTAAATTTTTTTTTTTTTAATTTAAAAGTGGTATGTTGTGCGTTCTATGATTAAAGTTCTTTATTTATGTTTAGGTATTTAAATACAATAAAATAAATGGCTCTAGGTAATTTAACTATTTGGGGCAAAGTGGCTTATACCCGTTTGGGGCAATGTAGGACCACCCGAATATTCTTAAAATAAAGGAAGAACTTCAGTTGAAGTGTAGATTCAGTATCTATTAAGTAAACATTGGCTTCATTGTATTTGCGCTGAGTTTGAAGAAAAAGATTAGAAAACCATGTTTAAATGTGAATGTTGTTCCTAAAATTATTTTAATGTTTTATAACATTTAAAAAGTTAAGATTTATAATTTTATTTCTTTTAAGTTAAGCTATACATTTAAGTATATTAACGTTTTTTATAAATAATTTGTTTTTTTTTATAAAATTAAGTAAAATATATGGAATTGGGGCATATATTAGGCAAAGTGGTGTAAACTGTACTTTTTTTTACATCCTTTTAAATTTACATATAAAAAAAAATCAAATTTTTATAAAAAATGTATTATCAATCACCATAACCTATAGATTGTGTGAACAAAATTTGAAAGGAAAATATTGATTTTGAAGTGTATTACAGGTCTTCAGACATTAGCGTCCTCACTTTGCCCCATGTTCCACTACCTATTTGTTTATATTCTATTTCAGTTGAACGGAAATGTATATTATAATTATTTATATTTTTATAATAATATTATATACGTAAATACGCCTATATATTAGTTTATTTATATACCTACCCAAATTGCTGGTACATATTATATAGGTACTTCGTGTAGGTTACACGTGTTTGCGCGACGAATATTATAATCAACTATAGCCGCTTAAATGGTTTTCAAATTTAAAGAGGCGTTTGGAGCGAACCATTCCACAATACCAATTAAGGTCACTGCCAACGACCACATGGACGCCTACTGCATTGTTAACGACCGTATAGTGGCGCACACAATATTATATTATATATTATATCGGTTAGGTGTCTATACATAGCATAAAATACAAATCTGTGCAGTGTGCATATCATTGTGTACTATATATGCGCCTATATCGGGTACGTACATTATAATATAAGGTACTATATATTTATACGGTAGGTAACTACATTTAGTACATATAATATATTATTCGTATATAGACTGATTCTTTTATCGGTAAACACAGCTCATTAAATCGGAAATTATATTTTTTACTGTTTATTTAAGTATTTTTTAAATTTTTTAATGTTAGTATTTATTTTTAGCTTCATATCCAGTAGCAGAACAATATTTCGTTGTTACAAATTGCATTTTGAATGAGTATCAATGTATAATTATGGGGGCTCGGCCGCTCGGGACTAAAATTATAAATAATATATGCGATTGTTTTTAATTAAAATACCTATACATATTGGAAATAAAAATAAATTAACTGCAGCACAAACCCTGATGGTTAATATTTTAAACTAAAATATGATTAATTTTCATGAACATAATCCTGAAGTGTGTGACAGCAAACTGCTAATTATATAAAATATTAGTAACTGTGTTAAAAGGAAAACTGTGGTTTTTACTTTTTTATCGTTTATAAACAGTGTAAAAACATACACATTTTTGAAAAGTTTACATTTGGCCAACCTCCACGTGAGGTCTCCTGGATTAGACTGAAAGGACTCAGCACTAAGAGCTAAAAAAATATTTGTTGGACTCAATTTTGATATTACTATTCAATACCCACATATTTGTATACGGTATACCTAATATTTATGGAACCGGGTGATGGATGAGTTAATACGATAAGATATAAGATAATATAAGATATAGGTGTATATATATACCTTTTTTTTTTTTTCCGAATAAATCACTATATGGGAGCCGAACTGTTTTCAAATTGCTTAACTCCCATGCAGCATCGTTTATTTAATAAAAAATGTACACAACTTTGTTTGAGCTCGCATGAGTCGTGAATTTATAGAACCCCCGACCCGTGATGCCTCACAATTTTTTTTTTTTTTTTCCTTTTACAACGGATCCCAGGAGCATAACCAGGTCGTGCCCAAGCTATGCTCCCCACATTAAATG
>NC_042495.1:19114376-19116291 GCF_005508785.2 Acyrthosiphon pisum
GAGTGAAGTGGTACGGGGTTACCCCGCGAAATGTTTATCCACTTCTCCGCCTATCTAAACTTTGAATATTTATAACTCATAAACTACTCACCCGAAATTCGATTTTTATGTATCAAAATACTAAGAAAAATATTCTGCTTTGGAAAATAAAATTAAAACCCAATGTTGTCATTCAAAAAATTAAAAAACTTAAAAAATTATAAGGATAAAAAAATATTTAAAAATATAACTTTTTAAGAAAAACATTGTTTTATAAACGACTTGAAACTAAGTAAAAAAATATTTTCAAAAAAATGTACACTTTCTGAAATAATGAGTGTTCTATGATAAAAGAATCACCCAGTATTTGATGAATATTGTGAATAAAGTAATTTATATATAACCTATTTACGTGGAACCTTTTTTTAACGTTCAATCCTTAGCTATAAAAGTTGAACATTTTATACATTTTTAACTACAAAATCATTTTTAAATTTTATATTTGATAAATTATGTCAAAAATAGAACTTTAAATGATTATAAAAAAAAGTAGTGCCATCTAGTGTATTTTTAATATTTTCAACTGCTATTTAAGCAATATATCAGGATCCTTGTCTTAAATTTCCATGCTTTTTGGCTCAACAAATAAAATTTTATTGATATTTATAGAAAAATAAATAAAAAATTGGAAACTGAAAATGTCCGTTAATACAGTTCTACAAAATAAAAATATTTTGAACATTTTATCGAGTATAGAAAATCATAACATAAACAACCAGTGAAAATGTCATATATATATGATCGATTTTGTCAAAAACCGATTTTGCGTGAAAATTCTTGTTTTTCCTTTATTTTTATGTTGTTTTACCCGGTGCTTTTGAAAACTATTCTGAATTTTAAATTTGTCCTCCCAATTGCGCCAATTAGATCCACTTTCCCATCGAACAAGATACTGTTGAAGAAAATTGAACAGTTTTACTTCTCCAAGCCGTAATGACAGACACAGCAAATATATATATTGAAAAAAAACGCACATCATTGTAAAATCAATTCATTCATTATTATTATTATTCATTTTGAGTTATGACACTAACAATAATTTTAATATTAAAAATCACCTCTGGTCAAACCTATTGTAAACTAGTTAATCAATAATAATCCGTTTTCAAAGTTATAATCCGTCAAGCCAAATTCCTCCAGTTTTGCAGTCTGGCTTAAATTTATAGTCTAAAGGTCACTTTTCTTCATCCATACGAGGACATTGCACGGTTATTAGTTGTCTCCGTCTTACAAGTGCGTAACAGAAAATTTACGCTCAGCAGATATTTAGTTTAACTTTAATACTTAGTATATCCTATTGGAAAAATTTAATATTGACTTCCTATATACCTATTTTGGAGTTCTGACTATATTCTATTTCAAATCGGAAGATTGTGTTAAATTTAACTTTCTGAGTATTCTTTCTACCCAAAAAATTGTTCACTAAAAAATATAGATGGGTAATAAAAAAGGTGGGTAAGTGGATTTCGCTGTGCTGTACAGTAGGTTACAAGTGGGTCACTGTATAATGGATGGTATTAAATTTGAATTCAATGATATAATATCATTGTATAAGAAAAACGATTCTGAGCGGAGACGGTATGTTAGTCTAGGTATAAGACATAATATTATATTAGGTACCTATAATAAATTCCAAATTAATCATATCATAATATTTATTAGGTACTTATAACGCGTTATACATCAACAAAAAACCGTGGTACTATCATAGATATATAATAGTATACTTTAGAAGTTTCAAGTAACCACGAATAATATTATACAATCACAACAAAATAACTAAAATAGTTATCCTACGTTTTAATATGTAATTTCGTCCAAATGTGTACTTAAAATGACTATAAAATAAACTGCGTAAATGTATTTTTTAGATTTT
>NC_042495.1:19116391-19119249 GCF_005508785.2 Acyrthosiphon pisum
TACAAATAAAAGGTCAACCAAAATACGTGATGTAAATATATAATATAAAGAAAAATAAGCTCTATAAAATGCAAGAACGCCACATTTCGATATAATATTTTTCATTTAGCAAGATGTGTAAGTATTGAATTATTTAATTTTTAGCTAATTTTCAAAGCATGAGTCATATTTACTTTATAGCAGTATACTCATTTTAATTTATCCAAATAATCATTAAAGTCAAAATACAAGACTGTCTTATTTCGATTTGTGGCATTCTTGCACTAAGTAAAAACTAATTATCGTTTGATAATATGTTAAGTGCAAAATAAGCAATATTTAGTAGTTGTGGCGGAATTATTGCGTTTTATTAATTTGTTACATGCAGCCACACTGCCACAGTATAAAATGCAATACCTACTACCATATTTAAGTATATGGCTGTCTTAAAATCAATTTCTATATACAATTCAGTCACATTTCAAAATATGGCAATCTTGTATAGTTAATTATAGAATTTTAAAAGGCTACAAGTCCAACTTTTTGAGTTTCAGCAAGTATTTCATAATATTTGTAAAAGTCATATTGTAAAATATGTTTGCAAGTACTTAGGTGCTTAATTTGAAACGCATAGTTAAAAAACTGTTTAAAATATCTTAGGTTCAAACTTCAAATCAATTTTTCTCAAAACTATACATTTTGAGATGTGTCCGTCTTGTTCTAGGAGTGCAATATATCCTATTTATAATTATTAACAAAATAGTAAAATATGTGTAGGTATGGTGTTGATTTCTATATTTTTAATTTTGTATATTAGGTACCTAAATAAGTATTTATATAGGTATGTAGATACCCACTTATTTATCTTATTATATAACAGACCTCCGACTGGACATTTAAATAACTAATAAGTAATAATTATACATGTTATACATGAAATTATAGGAGTTACACTTAAAAAGAAGTAATTTTATTGTAGAATTTTACGTGGCCATGCTGCCGGAGGCCAACATATTAAAACGCGTAGGACTCGTAGGCAAATATTAAAATCACATCCGCTATTCAGCTATTGTACACGTATTTTGTACGTTGTACCATACAAATGACTTGTGGTATTCGATAATATTATGGGTAAGTCTAGCAAAAAGTAAACTAACGAATGCTTTTCGTAATCATACTATTATAATACATCGCCGTGCCCCCGTGTAATTAAAAAAATAGGTATATCATTAAAAAATAATTATGTGTAAGCATGTATACCTACATAAAAGTTATAATTGTTAATCTACTTTTCCAACTATGATTTCAGATATAATGTAGGTATATCATTTCGGTTCTTAATAACGACAAAAAATTATTAATTATTAAATTAGTACCTACCTAATCGCTTACTTGTTTGACTAATACTTGGACAGTTGGACATCCTAATTATTATAGGTTCTATAATGTACAGTACTCACGTCTACATGTATGGTGTATTGTGTATATAAAGGTTTTAATATTTCTACAATATTCTGTACTGGCCGTCCAAAATAGAAAAAACAGAGTCATAACTTTACCATATACCTACGTTTTATATCTAATATATAAAAATCTCGTTTGTGGTCGCACTTCTCCTAAACGGCTCGACCAATTTTAATGACATTTTTTTTTGTATACTTGGTAGGTATGAGAATAGGTTGTAAAGTATTTTTCACCTTCCTAGGTCCAACTGTAGAGGTGCTCAAATGGGAATTTTGGGATTTACGGTGGAAATTTTTGTTTATGAATGGTTGTTATTGGTTATAGGAGAAACAATTAGTAGAAATTAGTATTTGTTATTTAGTTGCCATTGGTTAATCGGGCAGATCAGGTAAATGTAAAGGAAGATTGTTCGTGAGCTTATCAGGGAGGTTGAGTTGCACCCAAAAGGAGTTGTTCAACTTTTTAAAAGTTGTAATTGTTTACGAGCAACGAAATGCGCGAGATCAGCTATAGTCTTTATATACATTTTTATATAAAAACCACAATCGTTGGTTATCCAAGAATTTAGGTACCTATATAGACACACAACGTGTTGATAATATAATATAGGTATCTAACCTAATGAGTGTATAAGAAACAGTATAATATATCAATATATCTGATTACTGATTAGTAGGTAATAGGTGTAGCTGTGTAGGTATACCAAGTACATAATATAGTTAATTATAAAACGTCAATTTTATAATCATATTTTAATAAAGATTAGTGATCTAATATACTATAGGTATATATATATATATATATATATACATCCTAACGCTAAAAGAGACCGAGGAGAGAGCCCGGCAAGCCGCGGATAACGCGGCTAATGGGTGAGGCCCAGTACGGGAATCGAGAGCGACGAGCTCCGACCGGCTCGTGAAGAAGAGCACAACAGCAAGAATATTCCAGGATGGCGGGTTACCGCCGGTCCGAGAAGAGGACTCTTTCTCTGCGTTAGCGACTCATTTAATGTGGGAGCATAGCTTGGACACGACCTGGTTATGCTCCTGGGACCGTTGTAAAAGGAAAAAAAAAAAAAAAAAATTGTGAGGTATCACGGGTCGGGGGTTCTATAAATTCACGACTCATGCGAGCTCAAACAAAGTTGTGTACATTTTTTATTAAATAAACGATGCTGCATGGGAGTTAAGCAATTTGAAAACAGTTCGGCTCCCATATAGTGATTTATTCGGAAAAAAAAAAAAAAAAAGGTATATATATATATATACCTATATCTTATATTATCTTATATCTTATCGTATTAACTCATCCATCACCCGGTTCCATAAATATTAGGTATACCGTATACAAATATGTGGGTATTGAATAGTAATATCAAAATTGAGTCCAACAAAATATTTTTTTAGCTCTTA
>NC_042495.1:19121081-19150823 GCF_005508785.2 Acyrthosiphon pisum
CAATTCGCTATTATCAAGTAAATTATATAATAGCATATTTCCAGTTTTTCATTGATTAATTTCAAAAATAATCGATAGTTTGATTCAAAACGTCTACCACACTATCTCAGACGACCAAGGAAGCCATAAATCTAATAAATATTATACGTTTTTTATATTAAATGAATAGATAATACAATGTCCCTCTTTGCCCCGGTACCCCACTTTACCCCATGTTCCCCTACTATGATAATATAATAATACACACTATATATAATATATATATCATACCTATTTGTGTAGTCATATACCTATTATGCTGTATACAGAGACGTTATTGGGGGTAAAGGCCCCCCTCCCATTTCCCCGGTGATGCATTCTTATTCCCTGTTTCAAAATCTATGGAAGACATAAGCACCAAAATGAGATGAGAAAAAAAAAGTTGTATGCGTTCGAATGCGCCAAAATCGTATCGTACGAAAGCACCATAACCCTGGATACCTGTGAGCCACGGTTAATAGATATTTAATAAAAGATATTTAATTTAGAAGTATATATTAAATTTTATCAATTTTTTATAAGATCGAAAAAATATCAACCGATTTATTAAAATTATAATTTATTAATTTCTATTATATTTATTGACAAATTTTTGTAAGATCGATTTTTTAAATAACTATAGGTACGTCTTATATAAAATATTCATTTTGGTGCAAATGATATGTCATTTTTGCATATAACAGGTATACAATATTAGATTGGTGATTATGTCCTACACTTTTTATAAATATTTCATTTTTGTACCTCTGGCAATTTTGTCATATAGCCTCCAAAATATGTTTAATTAATGTATCAATGTATATTGGAACTTATACCTATGAATAATAATATTATGTTATATTGAGTAAGCCATTGCCCCTCCCTCCTAGACATTAATTGGTCTAGGCAGTAGCCAATTTATACTAGTGGAAGGTGACTTGGTATTTGTTGATATTTTTTTCAAAAAGGGAACATATTTCTGCTACAAACAACAACGGTCTGGTGGACAATCAATATAAAAGGGTTTAGATGCGGTCGTTAAACCTAAGAGGGGAGCAAATGGCAGAAGGAATTTTCGGTACAATATAAAGTTCTAAGCATACTCACCTTGGATGTCAATAATGCATTCAACTCTGCCCCACAGCAGGCGACAGTCGAAGCCCCGCAAAGGGTGCAAAGAGGTAAACTATACAAGTCCGACTGACAAATTCTGACTGTAGGTACCATTGTTCTCAACTCGTTGAAATACCATTTCCAATAATCGCTTGAGCGGCTAAACTGCATTTATGTCCGAGAAAATAGGTAGGTATGTAAAAAAAACTTCGAAAACGATTTTAAATGTTGTTAAATGTTGCTCTAAAAACTGTCGGAATAGGTACCTAGGTAGGTAACTAAAACATAAGTTAACAAGTTTTACATTTTTGTTCACAAGATTTACTTAGATACCTATAGGTACTTGGATATTTCAAACAAAGCGTTCGACAAGTAGAAATAAGCAAACCCGGCATACTTGAGCCTAATAAGTAATAATAATTAATCAATAATCGCACACTTAATGGAGACGGCCATCGAGAATAGGACGAGGATAAAACAGCCGATGTCAAGTGGCAACCACGGATTTACCTTCCGCCGACGGAATATGGCGGTTACCTGTTCGACGCTCACTACCACGGTCGTAAATATAAGCTCCTACCAACCACTACCAAAGAATTTACCTAGGTAGGTACGGGCCTAGGTATTCAATCGCGGTAAAGGACGTTTCGCAATTTCATAAATTGCGCCAAAGTGACATTCCATTACTTTGGAAAAAAATCAGTCGATTTATAAATTTACATTTGCCCAAATCTAAATTGGTATTTTTTAACCCTCTCATAGGAATTCGCTTAGAAATTATATAGGTACCTAATATACTGACCCAGGTGGGAAAGTTAATGAAAATAATTAATTAGAACACAATGATATTGTCAAGTAAGTGAACTTGGAAGTTAATCGTTAACAATTAATAAATTTAACTTGCTAAGTTTAAAGTACTTAAATATGGAAAAATATATAAATTTAACTCAGTTTAAAACCCGTCGCATTGCAGGCGTATCGATTCCTTATCACCAAATTACCCGGCGGGCGGCGATTAGGAAAACGATAAACCATAGGCGTGTCTACGGTGGCAGCCTAGGAAGCCTGGGCTGCCCCTGCAATTTTTGAAAGGTGCCGGTCAACCGACTTTTAAGTCAGAAGAGTTATAACATTTATTTTTTTTTAAAGCTTGATTTTCTTTGGGGGTATCGTTATAATTACCATTTACTTACAAAGAATGATTTCCTGATTTCCGAAATCGGCTTTAAAAATTACGGCTTTGGGTGTATAGGGCTTTTTTTCAGTTAATTAATAAGGTAGCGCCGGTTATTAGCTAGGCTGCCCCTACCGATGAAGTCTAGTCACGCCTATGCGATAAACGAATATGCCTAAAGCTCTAAGACATTTAATTTTAAATGGTGTTTAATCTTAATTACAAATCGGTCACAACGACAAACGATAATATAAAAATCATATGAATAAAGTTGTAGACGGCGACTGTAGTGTGTAAAAATCAGAAACGAGCGACGGTATACCTAAATACATCAATAATGGCACTATTATATTAATTTCAAGTCAAAAAAAGGTGGGCAAGTGGGTGTCGCTCTGCTGTACAGTAGGTTACAAGTGGGTCACTGTAATGGATTGTATTAAAGTTAAATTCGATGATATAATATTATTGTATAAGAAAAACGATTCTGAGCGAAGACTGTCAGTCAGCCCATGATAGGCTGTAAGTATATTTGTTGATATTGTTGTAAATAACGTAATTTATATATTACCTATAAGTTATAACCCAGTGGCGTGTAACATAGGACCCAAGTGCTGCTCGGGCAAAACCTTAATTATGGGTGGGTGGGTATATTGATAGATGAAAAAATAGGTTAGGTTACCTATATGTCGGTATAAGAGTATTATGAGGGATAGGTCTCCTAAAGTTATTTGAGCAACACCAATTTTTTTTATGAAACACACATCTGCTATAATATATTTACGTGGAACCATGTTTTAAATTTTTCAATCCTTAGCTATAAACGTTGAACACTTAATACATTTTTAACTACTGAATAATTGGTAAATTTTCAATTTGATAAATTTCGTCAAAATTCGAACTTTAAATGCTTATAAAAAAATTGTGCCTGTGTATTTTTAATATTTTTCAACGTCTATTGTATGACAATATATCAGGAGCTTTGTATTAAATTTTCACGCTTTTTGGTCCAAAAAATAAAATTTTATTGATATTTATAGAAAAAATACTAAAAATATTAAAATTTGAAATTTACCGTTAATAGTTAATGCCTAACTTAAAAAATATTTTCAAAATTTTATGGTGTATAGAAAATGAAAATATTAACATTCAGTGACATTTTTATGAAATATCTACATTTATTAGTTTTTGAATTACAACAAAATCTAACGCTACATGAGAAATCGAGTGAATATCCAAATTTATAAAAATATGAACTTCAACCACTCATAAGAATAGAATTTGACCTTCTTGTAGACATTTTTTTTTTTTGATAAAGGTAGACAAAATTATTAGGAATCTTGTATTATATTTCAAAATCTTAGATTTAAAAAGAAAATTTTCATAAATTTCTAACTCAAAATAATTTGCTAATATTCGTGATTTTTACGTATTTCATCAAAATTTGAACTTTAAATACTTAATAAAATATAAAAAATTGTGACTGGATTTTTAATATTTTTCAAATATTGTTGTAACAATATACATATTAGGAGCCTTGTATTAAATTATCAAGCTTTTTTACCTAACATATAAATTTTTATTGAAATTCATTGAAAAAAACCAAAAAAATTTGAAACTGTAAATGTCCGTAAATAGTTCAAAATAAATCAAAATATTTTGAAAATTTTCTCGTGTACAGAAAATGCTAATATAAACGTCCAGTAAAAATGTCATGTATCTACGTTCATTTGTTTTAGAGTTACGCAAAAAACCAAAATCGATTTTCCGTAAAAATTCCCTTTTTTCCTAAATTTATATGTGGTTTTTCCCGGTGCTTTTGAAAACTAATGGGAATTTTAAATTTTGACCTGTCGAATGCTCCAACTAGATTCACTTTCCCATCGAAGAAGATACTGTTAAAGAAAATCGAAGCAGTTTTATTTATTGCCCCGAACATTTGTGACACAAGAATAAAAAATTCGTGTAAACAGACAAAAAAAAAACACATCATTGTAAAATCAATACATTCATCTCTCCGCTCAGAATCTAAAATAAAAATATAGTATAGTTAAGTAACGGGTACCTTCATTGTAAATAAATGTATTTGGCGTTGTACACAAATGCACCTCTTGTTTTACAACCAGTTAACGCCTATTAAATTATTTAAGATCAATTGCCGATTTTTTTGGTGTTCCGCCTTTTTTCTGCGTACCTACCACCCTGCCCGGCGGAATCGATAACACCCCATAAGTTACTTCTAGTATAGACATCTGCGAGCTCGAACAATGTACCTATACGGAAAGCGTGTAATTGTGTAAATCATAGGCGCAAATAGTGGGGATAAGCCTCCCTAATGTGAATTCAGCAGCCCCGGATTTATTTTCGTATTAATGCAATTTTTGTAAAAAAAAAATTAAAATATGACAAACGTCGTAGTAGGTGCAAAATACACAAAAAAAAATTAAGGTTATACCTAATCGTCTTTTATAACAATTTTTCAAAAATTTTGAACGCTTTGTACAGTGTATATATAATTACACATAAACGATAAACCAACTATTACTATTATCGGAAATAGTTTTAGTTATGTTTGTGTAAGTATGATAATGTAGACAATAGATATCAACATCATCTTAGTAGTTTGGGCTTACTTAGTATAGAAAGACATAAATATTAATGTGGAATCGGTCTAAAATGATTTTACAAAAACTCAAAGAAGAATTAATTTAATTTCGTAAATATTAATTAAAATAAAGTTGTGTACATTTATTATTTTAAGATAGTGATTTTTCTAATTTAATTAAGGTTTATCTTGCAGCATTACATCTGTTAGTGGTTATAACTAAAAATATTAATTCAATGATTATTTTGGATCATAAAGGTATGGGGACAAATCTTCAACTTCTCATCTTTCTAACCCAACATTTAAGGTATACAATACGCGGTAACTATTGTAATATGACGTTAATTTTAAGATTTAAAATTTTTTTAGTTCCTTTTGCGCGGCATCAGATATGCATAATTTAGGATGGCACAGAACTTGTTTTTGTATTCATTTATTTAAAATTTAAATTAATTAATTTTTTTTAATAAGTTCATATTTCGTTTCAATTGACCTTAAGACCAATGTTCTGAAATTATTGTACTTGCACCAACAATAGCCAGCATACTTCACCTATCTGTAAAGGAAGGTAGGTAATAAAAAACACAGTTTTAAATTTGGGCATGTGTTTTATTTGTTTTGAATTTTTCGTTTTTTTTTTTATTCAATTGTTTTTGTCGATCATATTTTTATTGCTCAATTCTTTTTTAATTGTTTTATTTTTTAAATATGTTTTTACTTTTATTGCACGAATTTTTTCTTTGGTTATTTTTTTCTTATTTTTAAAAAAACATTGTATTTTTAAGATTCAAATAATCTTTTATACATATTTGACATTTTTTAAAGTTATAAATGAACCTACATAAAAATATGTAGTATAATATTTACATAAAAAAAAACACAAGTTGTTTCAAATTTAGAAAAATAGTGAGTTAAAATAATTTAAAATTATCTAGATATAATAAAACTTATAGCTAGGCACATATGAACTTTTCAAACCTTAAGATCTAATATAATGGATATATTATTCTAAAATAGTACATTTAATATTAATATGAAACATACAATGTATCTAATTAGAATAATATTAAATGAACAATTCCACAATTCATCGCACAGTCATATGAATTACACAATATTATTTTTATTCCCAATTAGTTATTACAGGCTATAATTATTAATATTAAATCAATCCAATTTTCAATCAAAAATAAAAACTTAAGCTAATACATTCCCAATAGCCCATTAAGGCTATGAAGTTAATGTTTGGATGTATGTACAAAAGAAATCATTTTTCATTTTAAAAAGCCTTTTGTTACAACTTATTCATTTTCTTAATATTGATGGTTCCCACCGATTAACTGAGCGATGGATTTATTGTGAACGTCAGTAAGGATAATACATTGCTCTTCTGGAATAACCACCTCTGTAAACAAATTTATAATATTTAACATTTCACATTGGATTTGAATTTTAAAATATTTACCTTGGTCTACGTGAAGGTCTATAACCACCATAAAATGATGACTGTGCACCGCCACGTGACATTGGGCGGCCTCGGAACATAGCTCTTCCTCTAGATGCTACTGGACGATTTGTAGTGCTTATCCCAGGTTTATTCGTTCTTTTTGGATTAACCTGTAAAAAGTCCAAGTATTCATAAAAATGATATCTCATTAAATATCTCATATATATCTTACTTTAATTTGACGACCTCTGAATAAAGAATCATCCATCGCCATGGCTGTGTTAACAGAATCCATGTCAGCAAATTCAATATATGCAAATCCTTTTGGATGACCATCAAATTTGTTACACAATATGGTAACCCGATTTATTGAACCACAGCCATGGAAATGAGTTTCCAATTCTTCTGCTGTTGCTGCATAGTCTACCTACAATTTTAAAATAAACACATTTTGGTATAAAACATTATACAACTGTACCATTAATGAAATACTTACATTACCGACATAAACAGATCTAGCATCAGCTTCAGCCTTTTCCTGCTCAGACAAATTATAAGTCGCACCTAAAATAACAATATTAATCGTTAAACTATATGTACAATTTTAAATAAGAAAATATAATATATATTATCATATTATCATTATATCTTTAAACTTTCATGAATTTATTATGTGAAGTATAAATAATTAGTAGTATCATAATTTTATATTACAATCGTTCTCTAAGAAAAATAATAAATATTAAGTACCCTAGTTTGATAAATGTAACAAAAAATAAATGTAGGTTCTATCCATTTTTAAGTATTAATTTTTTTTGTATTGTGTCATGTAGATTTAGTAAGTGATATTTTCAACATTATTATTAGTATCACATGTGGAGATCTACCATATTAATGTTCCTCAAAGTTGTAAAATAAAACTGCCAAAAAGACTATTTTATAGAGCTTATGAGGTTAATTATTATCTTTATATATGTTGGTTGAAACATTTTTAACCCAACACATGGACTTTTACTTTAAAATTAAATACATTTATACTAAAGTAAAAACAATGTAGTTTATTTAATATTTTTTAAATACATTAACTAGAAATTTTAGGTGTAGGGTAGATTTAGTAAGTGATTGCTTAGAAATAAAAACTTGCAACACATGTGGAGATCTACTTTTATTTATTTTCCTCAAAATAGTTATAATAAAATAGCTACTGAACTATCTTAAAGAGCTTTTGAGGTACATTATATTATCCTCCCAATTGGGAAGACAGATTAACACTGGGAGCGCCGTCGACGCCTATCTTACTGATGGTTAGGCGGGTTCCCCCCTACGTGGAGTCGGGAGATTGTATGTATTTTCCCGACAATTCGCATAAATTCTGCTTTAAATGAAGTGTATTTGAATGTATTTGATAATATTAGTAGAAATTATACTTGCCAATGTATATAGTTAGCTATAAAAGCGTATAAAGTTTCGATAACAAAATTAATTTATTATAAAATGTAAAATAACCATCATAAAACTATATCTATACATCCAGAATCGGAAGGTACAAATTGTTTCCACCAGAGCGCGTTTTGTTAATTTGCTTCTCCAATAGTAAAATATTCTTAAAATACAAAAACAATAATTAAATATCTATGTACTTTTAGTTTATATTTAGAGCAAGTTTATACGTGTATAACTTTTTATTCATAATAACCCAACTCATTAGTGTCAGAGTTTTTTTATTTGCATTTTTAACCAAAGTTTTGTTGAAAATGTAGTTATACCTGAAAAATGATTGTAAAAAATCTATGCTGCCTTATGACAACGCACGGTGTTAATGTGTTAAAATACATAAGGTAATAATTAGTAAAAGCATTTTAGTTCAAAAGCACATTTAGAATGAGATACAACCGAAATCAGGAAGTGTACATTGATTCATATTATATCATAGGAACAAGATCTTTTATTCATCGTATTAGCATTTAACAACACATTTAACCATTTTAGTTTATTTAACATGGCCAAATTTCCCAACACATGGACTTTTACTTTATAATTAAATACATTTATATTTTAAGTAAATACCGGGGTGATAATGTAATTTATTTAGAATTTTTTTAATATATTAACTAGAAATTTTGGATGGAGGGTAGATTTAGTAAGTGATTGCTTAGAAATAAAAACTTGCAACACATGTGGAGATCTACTTTTATTTATTTTTCTCAAAATAGTTATAATAAAATAGCTACTTAACTATCTTAGAGAGCTTTTGAGGTACATTATTGTCTTTCCAATAATAAAATATTCTTAAAACACAAAAACAAGAATCAAATAGGTACCTATGTACTTTTATTTTAGATTTAAAGCAAGTTTTTTTAAAAATTACTTAAAATACATGAATTAATAATTAGTAAAAGCATTTCTGTTTAATAACACATTTAGAATGAGATGCAACCGAAATCAGAAAGTGTACATTGATTCATATTATATCATAGGAACAAGACTAAATGTTAGCATTTAACAACACATTTAACCATTTTATAGTTATCTAACATGGCCAAATACAGAAAGTGCACATTGATTAATATTACATCATAGGAACAAGACCATTAATTCATCATGTTGGCATTTAACAAAATTAATCAATATCCAAAGGTTATATATGTACAATAATTTGGTATAAATAAAAAGATCAAGTTCAGATTGTTAGTAGTAATCATAAATTATCATACGAACGAGACTAGAATTCATCATTAATTGATCATCAATAATTAATATAATTATATAGCATTAAAATTTATAACCTGCATTTTTAAATACGAATATAAATTTTGTTATTAAATAAATAAAACAATTTATTTAAATTCATACAATCTTTGGGTAAAGAAAATTTTATTTCAAATATTTGTTTGTTGAGTAAATTTAGTAAGTGTTTAATAAAACGTTTAATTATATACACATGTGGAGATTTACAACTTTAATATTCCTCAAATAATTTGAATAAAATAGCTAATAAACTATTTTAAAGAGCTTCTGAGGTATTTTTTATTTTTATGGACAAAATATTTTCGCAATAATTAAATGGATCAAAACATTGATTAAGAGCATTGTCAAGTAGAATCAGTATCCAAGTGTTTTGTTGAATTGTTAATTTGGAAAGAAACACTTTAAGAGATCTACTAAACTTATATTCTTCAAAGCATATGTTTCACGTGACTCCCACGATGGTACTATGAATTCACAAAGTAACAATAAGTAAATTAACCTTCTAAAAATGTAAATCGGTAGTACCTAATAAAAATCAGTCATATACCTAATACATATTTTAAATATGTAAATTGTTGTGCAGATTTAGTAAGTGTTAATAAAACGTATTATTTGTAAACACATGTGGAGATTTGCTCAGTTTTATACCTCAAAATTAAAAAGCAAAACGGCTATTAAGCAATAGTGCAGAGCTTTTTGAGGAGAACATTTTTATATATTTTAAAAATAAAAAAAATTCAGATTAATATCACAGGATTGTGTAAGTCCAACAACTTAACACACTTGATCAATCAGTCAGATTTTACATTTACTTGAATACCTAAGAATGTTTAAGATTTTAGGCAAAATACAATTATTACAAAACATTACGTTAGAAAGTCATTGACTGGCAGATTAATATACAAATTTCAGACAAATTGTTTGTTTTTATACACTAGCCATGGAAACGACTGCCTACCATTTCTTAAGAAAACGTAAAATTACAATTGTCTATGATGTAAAGGAAAAAAATCAAAGATCCGCATACTTGTTTTCGAGCAATTTGGAGAAGACAGTACTGGCGTGTTTGACATTTCTTGATCTACTTGTGATTGCAATTTTTTCAACTTTTCAGCTTCTTCTTCCATTTCTCGTACGCGGGCTCTAATTACTTCCAAATCCTAAACATCCAGTTTTATGTAAGTTCAAGTACAGTTCAAGTACCTGTGAGATGCATTATAAACAAAAACGAAACTTACAGAGTCTGCTGACGCTTGAGAATCGGCATTGTTTGATTGTCCGTTTTCAATTAAATCAAAAGACATGCTATTTTCTATACCAATTTGCGTGTTATGTTCTTCGGACGATAAATCAATACCGCCTTCTAATAATTGATCGTCTAAGTCAGCCATGGTTGATTGACTAAAAATAATTATTAAAAAAAAAATTAAACATTGATTAGGCGTTATATATTTTGTGAAAGGCTAATCAAAGTGAATCACAGCATCAAGTGAATTGTCGATAATATTAAAACACAATATTTACAGACAATAAAAAAACATAAATAACCTAAAACTATCAAATGGGAGAGTCACAGCCAACGGTTTTCGATTTAATAATTTGCCCGAATTGAACCAGTAAACCATACGGCGGCGAACGCGATATCGATTGAGTCGTCGTAACGATTTCGATGCTCATCGGGAGTGGATCAAAAATTCAGCAAATAAAGGCCTCCGAACCAAAACGGAATGACCGTTAGAAACACCACAGACGAACGACGTTTGACGGGCTGACCTACCTAGGGGGGCGTAACGATGGCGGCAGATCGAGACGAGATGATCGTGTCGTGTGTGCAGTCCACAGATCGGGGCCAAAATGCAAAAATGCACAACGGTTGTCGCGAAAAGGGGGGAGGGGCGCCGGGAAATGCCCGAAAAAAGGCTCGTGAAACCGTACCGCGGCGCCCCGCCACACGGATCGGCAGTGGTCAAAAGCTGCAAATGGCCGCCGTCCCTGGGCAAGCGGATCGCCAGTCATCCCGAGAACCTAGTCGAGTCGGACACCGTACCGGTGGACTAGCGGTCGGGTGCCCGGTATAAAGGGTGGGCCGGGTACTTACGCGGCGTCCGGTCCGGATGGAAACGGATGAAAATTTCTATTCGGCGGTGCGGTCGTCTACGGGCGATCACTCGTCGTTAGGGGACGCGGCGGACGTCTGCCGGCAAACAAATCGGGGGGAAAAAAAACCCGCTATAGGCAGTAGGCACTAACGCACACACACACACACACACACACACCAAACAAACGAACACACAAACGAATCGTAACGTAACGAATATAATATATGTACTATGTAGTAACGAGTGGCGACGTCACGAGTTCACGACTCCCGGACTCACGGCGAGTAGAATAACAGCTACGACACTATCAAGCGCGACGCGAGACGTAAAAAACAGTTGTGTACACCGAAAACCGAAATATTGTGTACAGACGTTACACACACACACACACAAACACATGAACGCGCGCGCACATTTACACTATAGCATTTATCACAATTCCTTAGAGCAGTGGTTCTCAACCTGTTTTCGTTCGCGGCACACTTGGATGTTCCATCATAATATTGTAAATGGCACTGTGCTGCTGTCTCCACTCGTCGACAAGCGACTAGTGTGCCGCGGAACATTGGTTGAGAACCACTGCCATAGCCCATAGAGTAACAATTTCCACAACAATCGTCAAAACTACAATAATGCAGTTGTTGTTAATTATATTAGTTTCCAAAAGCCAGTACAACCAACTAAATACTCTTTCAGTTGGACTATTGGATTGGACATTGATTTGTATTTAGTGGTATTCATTGTAATAAAAAATCAAAAATATAAATTATAAACCAATTGGCATAGTACCAATTTACCATACATAACTTTTTCTATAACACCATGATAATGTTACTATAATAAAGTTTATATTAAATTATTTTAATATCTTATCGTTGCTTTATATTTTATGTACCTGTTTAATAATGTTTTAACACTATTGTGAGTAGGCTCTTGTAGCACAGAACGAGTTATAGGCATTATAGTTTATTATCGTTGGGACAAATTATTATTTGAATTCAAACCACGGCTGTAGACTGTAGTAGACATCAGCTATAGCCATGGTCCAAACCACGAAGTACGATGTATCAGACATCGTATATTATCAGAATATGTGCCATAATGGAGTCATGACAACATTGAAAACAGATAGGTGTGTCGGCAACTTTTTGATACGCATATGGCTGATAATATTATGTAGAACCATAAATTGTTCTATATTATTATACGCATCGTCTTCACAGGCCACGACCATAGAGTGCCTATGAAGAAGCCGTCCATATGTCTCCACGACTCTACCCCGTGTTTTTCGGGTGGTTCGCCGCGGCTCCAGCAGTATTATTATAGAGTCGATCAAATGAGGCGGATAGGCGACCGGCTGGGATGTGCTAGCCGGACCAAAACTCGTATTGTTTCCGAGATACCTTTGACCATTGTTATGTGCTTTGTCGTAGGTCTGTCTCGTTTTTCGTTCTAGACACACTGTGCGAGTTATCAGTCTCTGTTATCGCATTCCTTCAGTAGCGCAATCTAAAATCCATATTGTAATAATTAATAATATTTTTTTAAATAATAAAACTTTTGTTTTGGTCAAGCGGTTTGAACGGTATCTAGGTTGGTGATATTCGTGATATTATTAACTTCTATCCATGACAAAATTTTGTCATGCTCCTGTCATGGCGATATTGTGATTAATGTCAACGTCTTGCGCCTCTTATCTTATACTTTTTTCTTCCCCTAAACCACGAACATAAAAATATTTATCACCGACTGAATACCGATGTAATAATCTCGTAACTCGTTCAATAAAATGTGGACATTAAAATTAAGTAAAAGATAGTGTTTTTTTCTCGCTGCCACACACGGACTGTCTCGTAACTTCTTTTGCCAGTGGCTCGTTCGTCTCTTAAACGTCTTCTAGAATGCGACATGTAGTCACTGCCCATAGTGACGGATCGCATTGAGTCTTGATTTTAGTCTTGAACCAATATAGATCTGTAAAGGTATGCAACGTCAAAACTATAAACTTGTTAACCAACATGTATCTAATTCAATCACCAATTTTATAGATGCAAATCTATTGTAAATTGCGAGTGTTTGTTTTTATGTTTTGTCGTAGTTTGGTATTATAAAAATTTAAATTTGGGCGGGTGTAGCATTGCTTGTTCTGCGAATCCGTATCCGTCTCCCAGAGTTATAGCTTGTTAGTCTTATTACTTGAACTACACCAATTTTCTGTATAAAGATTCGTTAAATAATGTAAATTAATCTGGACAATACCAAAATACGTTTAAAAACATAATTTAAGTTGTAAAATATTCAATAATGAGTTTTATTTCTTAATAATTTTCATAATACATCATATAACTACTAGTCTAGTTTCTATTACCCAAGCACCTATACTCTGTTCAGCGAGAGAACACGCCAATTTTTTGCATCCCTCCACGTCGCCATGCTATTGTAACCAACGGTAGAGTGTTGCTTGGGGAACCAGTTTTTGTTGATGCACGGTACTGTCTCTCGCTGAACGGAGTATAGTTACTCATATATTGGAACACTACATTATGTTTTCTGTTGAGACTAGAGTCTAAAATCACTAAAATTTAAAAATTATCTTTTCACACAATGGTCAATAAATTTAACAAATTAACCCATTAACGCCGTGCGTTGTCATATGGCAACAGATTTTTTACAATAATTTTTAAGATATAACATTATGTTTTCAACAAAATGTTGGTTAAAATTGTAAATAAAAAAATGCCTGCGCTAATGGGTTAACTACTATTCATAACAACTAAATAATTCAATAACATTTAGTTTGTTATTTATAAATTTCAATTACATTACTCATAGATTCAAAAGCATATAATTGTCACATGAAATTTAGTATTACGGCAATAGGGCATTAACCACAAAACTTAAATGCCAAATGTTTGACCCATGATTATTTACCATTAGGTAGGTACTTAAATGTCTTGTATATATTAAACATTATTTTAATGATTAATTTTCTTTTCAAGTAAAAATGTTAGCATCTTGTTCAATATGTGGCGATTGTTTCACCGGAATTCATCCTGAATCAGTTCATACAACACCTTGTGGTCATGTTTTCCACTACGAATGTCTCATGACATGGATTCAAAGGTATTACTAAAGTTTAAGTTCGGTTATTTTATAAAAAGTATATTGTAATTTTATGAGTATTCCAGATACCTATCTATTATTTTTGGTGTTTGTTTTTCAGCTTAAGAGGATGTGATACCTGCAACCTCATAAGCTTTTTATAATATTTTAATTTTAACACGAGTTATAAATATTTTAAAATTGTTAATTGTTTGCACATCTTAAAATTGTAAATTGTTTGCACATCTTAAAATACTCATAACTTGCTTTATAATTAAATTTTATGAGGTTGCCTAGATAATATAAATAATAATAATAATAATAATCTTACCTTTAAATTTTATAAAAGGTCAATTTTCTCTAATTTTTAAATTAACCCAGCCACGCGTGTTCTGTTGAGCGTAAAATTTGCTATGTTACGCACTTTTAAGACGGAGACAATGCATGCGGGTATCACGTCCTCTTAAGGTACCATATGCATTGGCACCCGTAGTGGGAGGGAAGCATTATCCTCCTGACTTATTAGAAATTTAATTTAAATAGAGTTTAATATTATGATAAATTACTGTATAACAAATAGAAAGTGCGATCTACAGAGAAAAAAAGGTCACCATTCTATAAAATCCTGTTAAACCAAATTAACAAAATATATTTTGCTTAATGTATAGGCGAACTTTCTCCCTCCCCCTCCTTAGTCAAATTTCTGTGGGCGCCTATGACTATATAATATTGATTTACAGCATATTATAACTAATAACCAGGGCTCGTAACTTCATGCCCTAAAAAATGCATAAATAAGCATGCATTCATGCACTAAAAATTGTCAAAATGTGCACTAAAAAGTTTGAAAATATGCATTTATATGCCCTAACATTTTAAAATTATGTAAACAATTAATGAGCAAATTTTTAAATAATAAGAATAAATCAATAAATTTTAAAAGTATTTTATTCCTTTTATTTTTTATATATTTAACAGTCAAATTTAATACTTGTGAAGTTCAAATAGCTTTGTTATCTTTATAAATCTTAATTAGGCAATCATTTTGGTCTAATTTGTGTACACCTGTAATATGAATAATGTGTACTGTACCTCACGCAAAAACACTAAAACGGGAAATTGAACGGACTAACACATACAAGTATACGACTCATATGAGTAAACTCATCGGCGACTGGCGAGTGCAAGAAAACTATACTGTACCAATGTACTAAATTATAAATGCTGGTTGGTGAGAAGCTGCACGCGTGTACATGCCTGTACAGGTTCGTTTCGACAACAAACTTTGTACGGTGGAGGATGGTAGTGGTAGCAATTACATTGTTTCCGCGGTACTACGTAAAACACATAAAATCTAAAAAAGTCCTACTAGGATACTAGGTACTCACACATTCACACGAGAATAAAAATAAACCAAAACACTATAATTTTGTAAACGGAAAAATAAATAAGAAACAAGAAACTTTTCAAATATTAGTCTAAAAATATTTCCATGAAATAATACGCACTAACGACTGTAAAACGTCGACTATATGCCAAATATGCCTTTACACCCAAAACATGCTAAAACATGCACTATCAAACTTAATATTATTATTACTATTGTTATGAAACGGATTTGTATCTCAGTAAGCATGTTTTCCTGTGAAGCAAAAAAAACATGCAGATGCATGAACTTACGAGCCCTGCTAATAACTATAAGTATATTATATTGGAATATAAAATAATGATTCACACTTGTACGTATAATATTCTTCCTTAAAATTGTATAACTATTGCTTTACATCTATAATTTTCAGATCGCAAACATGTCCACACTGTCGGTCAAAAGTAACCGAAAAGCAAATTATTAAATTATATTTTCATAACAATTCAAATTTAAGTATAAAAGAAGACATATCTTCACTGACACACCAAGTGCAATCACTTACATATGAAAATACTCTGAAGAAAGAAGAAATAAAAAATTTGTTGACTATAAACAAAAAAGATAAAGAACAAGTAGCTTCATTAAAGTAAAGAAAAATATTTAATTTATACTTTTTGAAAATAATATAGTTATTCGTTATGTTTACCACTTTACAGGAAACATGTCAAAGATGTGGAAGACAAAATACGAGGCCATCAAACAATTTTATCTACTTTGCAAGAAAGTGTGCGTTATTTTAAATCTGAATGCAAAAAATCTTCTTGTTATAAACTTGAAGCTGAAGAATTGAGAAAAGATTTGGTAAAATACCAATCGTAAGACAACTTTTTATTTTATCATTAAAAATTAATAATTTATATAATATTCAAATTAAATTGCAGAATAAACAGTATATTATATGGGACAGCTGCGGATTCTCAAGAAGCTGTATCTTTGTTAAAAGAAAAGACTGATATTCAAACTCTATGTTTACTTATAACCTCTTTTAAAAAGTATGATATATTATTTAAAAAATTGTGTTTTATTTAATAACTCAACAAATGTTTTGTAGAGAAATTCATACTTTAAAAGAAAGCAATAAAGATTTGGAAACTAAGTTTTCACAACGTGTCACTAAATACATGGAACTTAAAAGACATTTGTGCAATGTAAATTCAAAAGAATCTGTGAATACCCGAGTAATAGAGTATGTAATATTTTGTTTAAGTATTTCAATCTTATAACAAATTGTTATGTTTAAATTTTAAAATATTAATTTAAAAGTAACTGGAAATGTGTTATTATAAATCTTACTTCAGCCAAGTGAATATTAAGTTTTTGAATGCATTTAAATACATTTACAGTGCCTAATAACCTATTTTTCAGAAAATTGAAATCAGAAATTACTGATCTTGAAGCAGAAATTGTAAGACTGCAAAAGAAATGTGAAAATTTAGAATCTCTAGTGCAAGCAAATGATGATACTCCAAGAAGAACTGAATTACGTAAAAGAATAATATATGAAAGTCCAGCTCCTGATTTGTCCATTACTCCAAGCTTAGAAAAAGTACATTAAGTGATCTATTATTTATTTAAGTGAACTCAATACTTAAGTATACTAAAATGTAAAATTTCAATAGAACATTGTTTTTAATATGAAAATTAGAAGTTTTGGTTAGATTAATAACATTGATACTATGTAATTGTCAATCATTTTTTATCAGTAATTTAATAACAATTTTCTAGGGTTTAAAAACAGTTATAAACTCTCCAGGAAATTCAGTTTCCTCAATGGAACAGCCAAAAGGTCAATTAAAGCCACATAGTTTATACAAAAAAACAGAACAATCATCATCACAATGTGTAAATATAATATATATATATATATATATTAATTATGAAATACTAAACACATTTTCAAATACTTTTCCTGATTATTATAATACTTGTTAAGGTCAACACATTTATGCCAAAAAGTCCTCGAAGACCAACTGGATTTATGAGACCACCTTTAACTACTAAATCGGTAAGTGCAAATTATGTATCAAAATCTATGGTCTTTTCAAGTAGTTCAGATGAAGAAATGTATGATGGTCTTGGTGGTCGTTCGAAACCAGATGTGTACCCTAGTCGACAGAAACCAGTAACTAAAAAGCGAAAATTAGTTTCTAATTTCAAAAAAAAACCACCACCATCAAATGGTAATACAACTTTGGATAGTTTTTTATCTACCGAAATTCTTTAAGTATGTACATTATACTAAAAAAAAAAAACATATTTATATAAGTGTAATTTTTTATAGTATTTATTTGACAATATCAAATTATATTTAAATAACAATATTAGAATTCTTATAAGTACATTAATAATATTATTTTTTTTTTATTGGTGTATCTCTTTTTTTTAATTAATGAATTACAGTTTGTCGATAAAGCATAATTAAATTTAAATATGTATACATAAATTGCTCATTACCAATACAAATAATATTGTTGACTTTATAATATTACATTTTGAACACACTTTGGTGTTTGGCTCCTATGAAAATAAAATCAAGTATTAAAAGAATTGCAAAAATATTTGTACCATGAATAAATAATTAAATAATATAATGAGATTTAACTAGTAATAAATATATTACCTCTGGATGGCTATTATAACATCCTCCCAGTTTGCGTCTATAAAAAGAGTTGAGATTCAATTTGTTGCAACTATGATCTGTGATTATTCCTGATGTGTTTTTATACTCCACTTTAACTGGATTAACACTCAAATGACTTTGACTGCTTTCTGCATTTTTTACAACGACGAGAAGTAAATTTGAATGGGCTATACGTTTTACAAAAAATGGCCTAGAAAAATGTTCAGATGTACATTTGGGTACTATGTATTAGGAATATTAGCCCCTCCCCCATAATTTCTGCTATATTTAACTGAAATAGTTACAATACATCATCATAAGTTTGATTTCAGTGTTATTATACATTCATACCATTGCAGTTTTCTGAACCTAACCTTATAGTTGATCCAGCTGGCGGTGGAGCATCAAATCCTTCAGCACTAAGGTGTTCATGTTGCAGCATAAACAAATCGGCTTTCTTATCGCAGGGTTTACTGATAATTTTAAATTTTTCTGGGTTTTTATTAGGCACCACATCATCTCCATACCCTAATAGATGATAAATATAAGATGAGTTAAAACGTTTTACATTATTTGCAACTCTAATGATTACCTTCATTAATTGACCATACATGGACAAAGTTGCCTTCGACTAATAACCATAGTAAATTCATCAAGAACATTTTTAGACTCGCATACACTATATAAAATGGCTATAAAAATAATGTTAGATATTAAAATTATTTAAAGATGTCTGTTCTTAAAACTCAATAATATTTTTTAAGTATTAAACTCAATTTGATTCTCTAATTTATCAAAACAACTATTTGTAACAATACAAGGGCTTATATGACATGTATTATTTTCTAGGCTTTGAACTATATTTTATAATATATATTGATTAAATTTACTAACTCTTTTAAACATTGCATATATTGCAGCCTTTTACCAAAAGTGACCAATTACATTAAGTATTTATTTTGTTAGAAGTCTTAAAATTAATAATTTTTTCTACGTTTTGAACACAATTATTTCTGTAAACAATTTAGGAAACCTAATAACTTAATATTATAACCAGGTTTGTCATGAAATATATAAATTAACTAGGCTTGTTTTTGTACGATGTTAATCTTATGTACTTTAACTAACTTTAATTAATATTGAAATGTAATTTAATTGCAGTGTTGGGTAAATTACTTTTAAAAAGTAATGAAATTACGTTACACGTTACTTCAAATATTTATTGAATTCATATGATTCAATTATTATGTATATAATATTTTACAATCATATACCTAGTGATAATATACCTATTAGAGTGCATATAAATGGGTACTATATGTATAAATATACAATCATCTCTACATAGTCATAAATCATAATTAATTTTAATTAAATTAATTTTTAAACCGAATTCTTTTCTTTCTGCTAATAAAGTAATAACATTTATTCCAAGAATGTTTAATAATATTGTTATCTATTATCGGAATCAAAAATTAATATAATTGATTTTTAATTTTTCTGGGATATCCTATCGGTTTGTTTTTGTAATACATTCAAAACTATTATTTTAATAACGTGGAAAATAACGCGTTAGTGCGTTACTTCTTAGAAATCAATTTTTTAAAAGTAATTTTGTTATGTTTACTTTAAGTAAAATTTAATGAAATTACTGCCGCGTTAATGAAAAAGTAATTGCGTTACAGTAATTTGTAATTTGAATTACGGTACTACCCAACACTGAATTTAAGTTACCGTTAACAAGTAGGATGATGCACTTGAGGCTGGTATTCTTTCTTTGCACAAAGCTTGGTAGTCAAACATAGGTATACGCCTAAATATTTTTTTTGATATCATTGTTTCCATAATAACTCCAGTACTCTTTAATTCGGTTTGTGCAAAAAATCTGCCAGTATCTGCTGGAATTTCTGACAGTACGACATATCCATTTTCGTCAATTATATAACAATCAACGTGGTCAGATGTGCATGGTAAACAACTTGGGCACTAAAAATCACTTTAAGTTAATAAAAATAATTCAATAAAAGATAAATAAAAATAAAATGCTAACATTTTCATTGGTCTGCGTGATTTCCATAAATCGATCATAAAATTTCTTGTGTAACATTTCATATCCGACTACTGAGCCCGGTGCTTCATTATTTTCATCCTCAACAAATATAGCATGACTGGCAGTGATTTTTAGTTTATCATTGTCTCCTATTCATAAAACATGAATGCAGAAGTTGAAATATTAATTTTATTAAAATACCCATACAAAACTTAATACCAGAATTAAAAGGCACTGAAAATACAAATGCTTGTGGATTAAGGTTACGATATAATACTGGACGCTTATACCAAACTTCCTCAACCGATCGGTTATGAACATCTCCAAATTGTCTAAATTTAAATACATACAACTATTAACTAAATTTTTTTTTAACAAATATATGTAAAATTAATAATTATAATAATATTGTTTATTCTGTATGTTGTACATACAATTCACCTTCAGCCAGATCAAGTATATGTTGCCATCTACTCAACCCTCCTTGAGTAGCCAAAAATCTGACACTAACATTATATTGGTTTACATAACGTTTTCTATATACCAAAACGATTCAATTAAATTATTTATTCAGAATACAAAAACATTACATATTTTTAAAACTCACTCAAATTCTGAAGTAGGATTCCAGGTTGAATTGTATAATGCATGTGTTATTTTTGCATCAAAAAATAGAAGTTGCATTAATTCTTTATCACCTGAAATATTGAAATTTAGAGCAATATTAGCAAAATAAATTGTATTCTGAGTTAATTTTAGATTAACTTACAGTAGAACTCATCTATGTCTATTGGTTTTCTGTCACATTCCCCTATTTACCATACAATCAAATTAAATCAACCAGAAGTATTTTATTTTAAAATATAGTTGCCCTTACGTCTATCAAAATCGTCCATTGAAATATTTTCAAAATTTGAAGCTGGATATTGCTCTCTCCATTCCCAATCTGGAGAAAATATTTTTTCCATAAAATGAAGCAATTTTTCTTCAGGATTTTCAAATTTTCGCTCCGATGAATGAAAATAATCACAATACACCCTGAAATGTTTGTATAGTGGAAATTTATAAAATATGTTTACTTAAATTGAAAACAATATTTTAATTAATATACCAGTTTGGATGAATTTTCCATTTATCTTGAAAATATTTATCAAATGGTTCATCTAAAACATAATATTATACTTATCAATTAGGTATTGTCTAACTATAAAATATATATTCTTCAAACATATTATTTAAAACATTATATTTACTTTTTTCTATTGATTTATTAATTTCATCGCCAGCTTTAATCCAATTGTTACCATAAGAGGCAGGTAATACTAAACCAAGTGTAAAAGGGCCTTCTATTTTTGGGTCTAATGCAGTATAATGATAATTACGAACTTCAGACCCAACTCTTCTCTAAATAAATATGTCCTCTAATTTATTCTTACCATCTAAAATCTATATTTATAGTTTATTATTAATTATTATTACTATACCATATTGTCGTAGTGAAACTTAATGCTTAAATTTTCCATTGATCCACGCTTGTGATTTACAATTGCTTCCCGTAACTACTTAAATAACAACATTCAAAATGTATCAAATTTTTTCAAATGATTAATAATATTACTTCATACTTGAACTATATCAGGATGTGGCTGTCTTGGCTCTTCATCGTTATCATCCAACATTTCCAATTCGGTTAGGTCAATACTATTGTGATTATCTTTTAGGATACCGTCTTCCTTTAAATCATATTTGTTGAGGAAATATATTAGAACTAAAGAAGAATATCTTTATTAAATATTTTTACTTACGACAGGTCTCAACTTTGGATGAAACAGCACATAACCATTATTTGTAACAACAAAAGCATAACCATTAACACCAATCTAAAACGTGAAAAACAAATTTACTATATTTATCATCAATTTATTACTTTGATTACTTTGACTGTAAATTTTGAATAAATACCTATACAACCAAAAATTTAAAAACAAATAATTATTTTGAAAAAATACTAATTAAATAAGAGGATGCCACAGTCAAAATGCTCCTATTTTTAATACAAAAGTTTTGTTTTTTATCCTTATAGTTTTATAATTTCGCAACTACCGAGTACTAAGAATGATAATTATATAGAACCACTTAAAAGTTACTTTGAATTAGAACCCCTTACAAAAGAGCATTCTACTAATCATTTTTATGTATAGAATTTTTACTATTATGCTTACTTTGTATGGAAGTGTTAATTTTTCAAATTCAGCAATTGGTACATCAGTTCCAGCAACACCGAGCAAATCTCCTTTAACTCTAGTCTTAAATAAAATATACACATTTTTAAAAAATAATGAATGAGTTTATCATAAATGCTAAGAATAGGCGCCTACTTAGAAACAGTGGCGCAACTATGGCTAAAATATTGGGGGGGAATTACGCCCCTACCTGATATTACATAAAAAGTAACACGTGGGGGCAATTGCTCCTCTCCATCATATATATTTACATAAAAATATAAAAAAATTATACAAAAAAGTTATTTATTTACTCAAATTTAATTTTTTACAATAATAGTATACTTTATCTGTAGTTATCAAAATAAAAATCCCCGGACTACAATATTAGTTTATATTATTCCCACACACATCATGACAACGATTGAGCAAATATGTTTTAAACGCTATAATTAGTGTAAATGTCATATTAATAATATTTAATTACAAATATATACTTATAGTATAGATATAAACTATACATATTAAATATCATTGAAAAAATTAAAAATCAAGTAGAGACTGAAGAAAAATCAAATTAAAAAACAAATCTATGTACAAAGTTAAAATATATAGGTAGGTAGGTAGGTAATATAGGTATCTTCTAACCTACATTAAATACAATTTAACTTAGGTTTTTCATAATATTTATATTATAATTTTCAGACATTTACAATAATAATTATTTTTATATTATATATTATAATATATCCCCAAAATAAAATATTACACTTCCCTAATAATATTTTGAGGATGAGCAAATTGTCAATTTTAATAATAATTATTTTTATTAGAAGTCGATTTTACAAGTTTTATTTATAGATACAATATTTAAAAGATTATAAAATACAAAATAAAAATATTTCAAATGATCGAAATGTCAAATAATCCAAATAATTATCAAATAAATAATCAATGGTAGGTAGTAGGTACCTAATCTTTTAAAAAGACTATTAACATAATATGTTGTTTAAAATCATGATTTAAAACGAAATAATATTATTGTTAATTTTTGAAAATTTTTATAATATTTTAATTTTTTTAATGAAAATAGGTATGCTATACTATTAGTAAGTATAATATAGTTGTAATTAAATATTAATAATGTGATAAACTATTACACTAGGTAATTAGCTTTTAAAAAAATAATTGATCAATCAATTTCATGTACCTAGTTGTCAGTAACATTGTAGTCTGGGGGTTATTTTTCCTAGGGTCGGGAATTTTTTTGTGGGGATTTTTACTCTGCAATTCACTGTCTCTATAGTCTATACTTTAGTTCAGGGCATATTTATTAAAATTATTTATAATAATCTTACCAATATACTGACATAAACCATATTTATCATAGGCAATATAAAAATAGATAATTAAATATTTTCCCAAAAAAAATGTAAGAAATACAGTTTAATTTTTAAAGATTTATTAATATTTTAGGAAATGAATGAATAATTTATTTTCCGGGGGCTATTACAAGTTTTGGAGGGCTAAGCCCCCCCCCCCCCACTAGTTGCGATTATGCTTAGGAAGTAGTATAACTTGTTGAAAATTAAAATGTAGTTATTACCATATGCCTAGAACTTTATAATAAAAACAAATAAATTAAACCAACCTTATTATATTCATCCCTTTTTTTATTAAATATTGGTATAGAAATTGCAGTCATTGGCCTGTATTCTTGATAATTTCCATCCTCATCTACACTCTGTACAACAATGTTCTAATATTATTATTTGGTATTCAATAAAATAAAAATATGAGCCAATACTATAATGAAATAGACAATAGTAAAAACTTAGGGGTTTCACACTAGGTACAAATTCTAAAGGTGTATTTATTTACATTATAAATATTAAAATATATAATATACCAACATTAATGGTTGTAACTATTATTAGTTAATGTTGTGTTGTTTATTTCAGAGGGTTGGAACCAACGAGTCTAATATTTAGGATTTTGGTTTGGATAGACACTGGTACACACGAGTTACCTCAGAGTTCAATATCAAATACTTAGAATCCATTTTATGTTGGTTAGGGAATTGTTTTTGTTCATTCAAATTAGCAGCGAGATCACTCATCTGCTTATCGAAATCCATTGAATTTTTTAATGCACTTGTTACATATGGATCCTAACAAAATGCTCTTAACATTAATTATGGCTATGAACTGGAACTTAAGTAATACAGCTAATAACTTATGTTAGATATACAAATGTTTTCACTTACAGAAATGTCCATAAATGTATGGGACCATGTAACAGGATGTTTTTCAGCTTGTAATACTAAAGGTCTTGCTAAAACAGCGATGTATTTCAATACACTTTCAAGTACTTCGTCTTTAGAATGTACGTGTGCAAAGCTACCTGCAAATATAAAATAAGAAATATTGTTCAAACATTACACCCATTTTGTATAAGCGCTACTCTATAATAAGTAATAAGAGTAATTAAGATTAAGTTAATAATATAATGTTAACACAAACCTCTGTTTTCACAAGCTAGTCGCTCTAGTTCAGGTGTTGTAGTAATATCACGACCCATCATGTAGGTAAATATCCGGACTGGTATGTTTGTAAATTTATTATCATCAATGCGATTGTGCTTTTGTACAACATCAAAAAGTTCTTCATTAGGATCGTCATCCGTGACCAACATAATCATTTGATTACATGTTTCCTCAGAACACCTGTTGTTGTTTCTGTTCTAAAATAAAAGAATATTTACTAAAATTTTACATATTAGGTAGGAAGTCATACAGCAAAAACCCAATACATTATTTTCAAAAACAATATTGTCTTACAGCCGATATTGTTTTATTTTTTAGTTCCTAAAACTTGGAAAAAGTTACATTATTTTGTTGTATGCACAATTTTGTAAAAAAAAAAAAAAAAAATTGTTGTTCTTGCTTGCAATGCCTTTTAACTTTTAAGTATTTAATGGGTTATACTGTAGTCTGAATACTACCTACATTAGATAAAAGTTGAAAAGCTTCAATAAATGCCTTGCTGTAGTTTGCTGTAGAGGATGGTAATAATCTTGGATCTTCAATTATAGCTTTATGAAATGTGTAAAGATTTTCAGGAGTAGCCTACAATATAAAAACTATTAAACATTACTAGTACTGATTAACGTTGAATAAATAATAATTTTGATTATTATTACCTGGACTAATAATTCTTTAAAGCAAGTTACTAAGTAAGTAAAACCAGTATTAAAAAAAATAATATTAATCGAATCATCATTATTGAATGTTTTCAATAGAGATTTAATTACAAGCTGAGAAATTGATTGATGCATGCCACTCATGGAACCGGAAATATCTAACAAAATTACTACATCCTTTGAACAAGTTGCAGCTTGTATGTACCACGGTCGCAGACGGGTGTCAAATACACTAGGTTTAGCTGACCATCTTATAGCTAAAAATAAAATAATATTAAACATTAATGTTTCCATGCTGAATGTATTGTGATGACCATTGGAAAAAAATACTCTCATTTCTCATGACTCGTGACTCATGAGTCATGACGTTGATTTTTTAGTATTATTAAATAAATGCTCATACGTCTCAGTATGTTTTATTGCTATAATAATAATTAGAGCTTTAACATAATATTACCAGGATAATGACGCATAAACCCTGCTGTACTTCCAAAATATTGCCATGAAAGTGATGGATCACTGCGATAATTTTGTAAAAACACTTCGTCCATTTTTTCAGACCATTGTAAAGGTTTTTGGACATGTTCAACTGAAAACATTATTACTTTAGAATTTCAGATAAAGAAATGTCGAAACAATAAAAAGTACACATACGTTTTTCAAATAATATTGTCGGTAAATAAACTGCGCTGTAATCAGTGTTAACAGATAATCCATAAAAATGATCATTTTTTGTCAGGTTCATTGTTTTGAATTCTAATTGAATAATAATTTTTCCTAGATCCAAAGATATATTTGGGGTAGTTCGGTCGGTATCATTACAATCGTCGATACCCTCAACTGGTGAATACTTTGCATTATAATAAGTGTAGTTCGAAATTCCATTTTCTCCGTAGAATTTCCATTCAAATTCTTCAGATAAACGTTCTGCTGCATCCATAAGACACTATAAAATTATTTTATCATTCAATATAGTAATATAATTTAGTTGGAACATAGAATTAGATTTATTTACAGATACAGCTGTCATTTTCAATCTTATCATACGATTCATTGCTGTTGATATGTTTTGTAGAAGTTGACTGGCATTTGTTCTAAACACATGTGTTTCGTTCAATTTTTTGTAACGCTAAACACAATTTAGACTAGTTTAAAAATGTTATATGCATGTAATAATAAGAACATGATTAATACTATTATCTAGTATATACCAATCTAATCTCATCAGATTTAGTTATATTTTGTCCCAGATACCACAATTCTTTTCCAAATGTCTCAGCCCAATTTTCCACCCTAAATTAAATTATAAAAGCAAAAACTTTAAATGTTTGCAATAAAGCAGGAAAAAAAATTATTGTGAGTATCACTTACAAAAGTTCTTCCAGACTACTCTTTTTATCATCTTGAACATCTATAGCATATATAACAAATAAAACTGTAACAAGGAATGTACATACACTTACACAAATATTCATACTTAGAATTTTTACTTTATTCACTAACCAATGCAACTACACATTTAAACAGTTTGGTTTCAGCAGATTTTATAACCTTTAGGGATACACTCTTTAGCATATCTGTAATCTAAATATAGACACATGTATTCCCACTCTTGGATGGTAGCCAATTAACTTCAGAATTAACTCTACTTTTATTAATTTAGATATTATAGACAAAATTAGACGTCTAGAAATTTTAATGATTCAGTAACCTTTAATAAAGCACCTTCACCTTAAAAAAAAAAATCATAAAAAGTGTGGGTACCTATATTGAATAATTAAACAAAAAATTTTTTTTATGTTTATTTTATAATTTCTACATTACATAATATACAAACATAAGTGTGCACTTAGGGTATTCGTGGTAGGCACTTGACTACTCTGCAAACTCCCCCCTCCTACACTATTCAATATTATTGTGATAGATAAAATACTTGTCTAGTACGGTAAATTTAGTTAAATGAGGTTCCCCATCTATATTAGTTTTTATAACTTAGAAGTAAATATGAATATACATACATAATATAAAGTGTGTGTGTGTTAATGTGTTATGTATGACTACCCTGCCAGAAATGTCTGTACATGCTTATGTATACAAATATATAAGGCAGCCATTTTTTGAAAAATTACTTTCAATATTAGATGATATTCCTTGATAATCAACAACAATTTTTTTTAAGAAAAATTAGACTAATTTAAAAGGACAACCACAATATTTTAATATTAATATTTCAATTAAACAACATTAACAAGGGTAAAATATACAGGAAAAATATAATAGTACATTAAATCAATTTATTGATGGTTGTTCAACTTTGTCAATCAATCCAAAAGTAACAGCTTCGTCCGCACTCATGAAATGATCAGATTCCATACTAGCATCTAAAATATATATATACATATATTATTTATGCTATTTTTAATTCATATTAAATACTTAAATTTAGTAATTTAACAGGTTTACTTCCAAGTAATGGATAGGGATAGATCCCCTAAGTCAGTGCTTCTCAACCTGGGGGCCGTGGCTATATGACTGGGGGGGCCTTGAAATATTTATCGAATTTAAAATATTTTCGATTATTTAGTTATTATATAATTATAACATTATAACGTATACATTATATTATAACCGTCCATATGATTAATCATTATTTATTACATCGGGAAAGTTTATCTTATATTAGAGTTATTAGATTACTGATTAAAGTAATAACTAATAACAATAATAATAATCTATTAAACTATCGAAAATGATGATATCATTGTAGATTACATTGTAATGCCTTAACGACTTAGCAGTATAGTCGTACAGTCGCGTATCTTTGCTCGCTATAATTGTATGTTACAAAATCAGCCATATCCCCCTCCTTTTCAAAATCATTTGACTGTCACTGTAGACATCAGTTAAAATAAAGAGGGTAGATAGGTAACGATTTAATGTACATTATGTGTCTATTATACCTTGTGTTATTGAGTAGGTAATGGGCGTGTTAAATATTAATTTAATTATAAATCATTGCATACAAAAAATGCATGGGGATGGTCTGTCAGCCTTATTATAAAGTGTATTTAATTATAAAATAGCTGTATTGTCTGAGGATAAATAAAACCAAGATGGGCAATTAAAATGCGGCATATTAATAATGAATATACATTTTTGATTATATTATATGCATTATGAATAATTAGTTAACCATCCTGGTTCAATCTATTATCTAAAGTCTAAATTTTCCTTGAATCATAAAAATAGGTAAAATATATTTTTATTCCATAAGTTTCAGCCATACACTTTGCCTTTAATACATAATACATAATACATAATAACTGTAATGGCTTATATTCTAATACTTTTACAACACGTCCGGGATCCCAAAAAATATATTAGACAAATGTGCCAATTGGTCAAAAGCTGTTGATTTACATATGCTTCATTTAGATATAATCCGCCTAATATTATCTGTCTATTATATCTTGTCTAACTATTCATTATAATATTTATAACTAGGGTTCGGATTTGAAGGCAAATGCCTTTCTTTTATTAATCATAATAGAAAAATAATTTTTATACAAAAATGTGTTTCATTTAATTTCTTAGACGATGGATGCATTTTTTTTGCCTTTTTACTTATAAATGCCTTTTTGCCTTTTGTACTTATAAATGGCTTTTTTGTGTTTAAGTTTCAGTTGATTTTATACGTATTATCGCTACAAATGGGTTTAATTCATCTAGTAATCTTAATTTAGATAATAATTATTTATGTATAAAATATGCCCTGATAACTTTGTGGTTAAATTTTTCCAGTAGTTTTCACAAGCGCCATGAAAAACAAAAGAAAAATTAAGGAAAAACGGGAATTTTTATGCAAAATCTGTTTTCGAGAAAATTGATTTTGGTTTTTGGTGTAACTTTAAATTAAA
>NC_042495.1:19150923-19151990 GCF_005508785.2 Acyrthosiphon pisum
GATTTGTATTCAGCAATGGTGGAGTATTACTACTATTATTTAACATATTATAATCCTCATATATATCCCCGATTTTTAAAAAAGGCAACAAATGCTTAATTAATAATTATCGTCCCATATCTAAACTGTCAATAATTCCTAAATTATTCTCAAAATCAGTGTTGAGCCCAGATAAATAGTTTGTCATCTAGATAAAGATAAAGATAATAGACCAAAAATCTATCTAGATAAAGATAAAAATAAGCCCTACTAAAATTATCTATTTATTAGATAAAAGATAATCAGAATTTATCTAGATAAAAAGCAGATAAATTTTTAAATTTAAATTGTTTAAGATTAATAAGATGCATCAATCTTATCATGTAAAGAACATTTTGTATTTGTTTAAGGTGTTTAAAGTTTTTCAATCTTAATGTTGCCTCTATAATTTAAAAAATGTTTTTTTCAGGTGCATTTTTAAAAAAATCCAATGTATTTATTTCTGCACTGAATCAATTTAAATCAAATTAAATCACTCTTTTCATGTATAATATTTTACCATAATTATTGTTTTAATACAGTTATTATATTATAACAAACAAATATTTTTATGCATATTTATTGTGACATAAACATTACGTGAAAAGATTTAGTACTTCACTCCAATCGAAATTGGAAACATAAACATATGGATACATTAGCTTATTATGCACAATGCAGGTATAAATAATTTCAGATATAAATTAAACATATTTAAATAAAGTACCTAATTAATCTACACAAAGTAGGTAGTAAGTAGTAACGATCAAGGTATTTGTCTTTAAACATTTAAAAGTTAAAATAATATTTAAAAAACATACCTTAATATGACTAAGAAAATTTCCAGTAGAATTAACCTGGCCTTGTATGGGTTTCAAACAATTAACACATTTCGCAATTAATTTTTTGCCATCATTGGATATGATACTGTAGAATTCGCCATTAAATAAATAATTTGTGGATACATTTATTTGATTAGCTTCTATTGTAAAACTTCATCTTCCACTTCTGAGTCAGGATCGTCAATAGCTTTTTTTTTTGAAAAATTG
>NC_042495.1:19154413-19155198 GCF_005508785.2 Acyrthosiphon pisum
TAATTCTTTAAATATGTTTATGGCAAATGTTTTAAGAAATACATAACCAAATTAGGTACCTACTATAATAGTTCAATAGAAGCATAATAAAATATCTCGTTTTTATTTCATCTTGATTTTTATTTTATAAATTTAAATATTATAATGTATGATATTAATACTAAATAATACCTATTTCTTCTTTTATTATTATTACTATTATTATTCTTATTATTTATATTATTATTATTGTTATATATAAATCACCGAAAATGTATTTAGATAATATAATATTATATACATATTATTATAGAAAAAAAAAAAAACTGTAATTGGAATTTATTTCCGTAATAAAGAAAATATTATTATTATTATTATTAAAATTAAGATTAGTCGAGACTTATCTTAAGCATTGCTTAAGTTATCATCACAATTTTTTTATTTTTTAAATTAAGAAAATTAGCTTAAGCAATACTAATTTTTAAGCATCAAACATGAATACAGCCCTAACAATATTTAAAAAAACATTATTTACCACAACATGTGGTATGGGATGCAATATTATGTTAATATATTCTATTTTCCAAAATATTCTTTTTTTAAAGGTAGCTAGTCCTCCGGACTTCATAATAAATAAACTAAATTCATAAGAATGTGTATAGTATTTACCTTGATTGTTCATTATGTCATCTTCTAATGACCGAGTAGGCGATAAACCTAGTTCCACAATATCAAACATGGTGGATGAATGTAAAGGTATGGTATTAATATCACCTTCACGATAGTCGACATTTGGTGTAGTTATT
>NC_042495.1:19155298-19156658 GCF_005508785.2 Acyrthosiphon pisum
AAAAAAAATAATAATACCTAGTGTTTACAAAACCACTAACCAATAACACAATAAAACTAGTTGGATACCTATATATACCTATGAAAAGTTTTTCAATTTAATTTTAATTGAATTTCCATTGTAGGATCTACCGCAGAAAACACAGCTTACCATTTTTAATAAAGTATAATATATATGGTATATATTATATAAATAATACGAATATATAATAGTATAAATAATAGTATAATAGTATATACTATTATTTTATGTTATGGGAGGGTAGTAATTTTTGGTGGAGAAATTATCAGCAGGGGTGGATAAGCCCACCGGTTAGACAGTAGAGTTTATTTTTTCAAGATTGAATCCATAGGGCTTTTAACATTTAGGACCTTATATTTATTTTTACTTAGCGTCTTATAGCACTATGTAAAAAAAATATATTAATTTAGTTTGGTTGTTTACATCATAGGGCATAAATAAATTGTTATTATATAGAAACATTATTATTATTATTATTGTTATTATATTGCTTATTCGTCGTCGCAACGAGCACGATGTAAAACGGCTTAAACCAGTTATAGAACAAAAATAATATTATACACTCGCGAAGGTCGACGGTAACGTCACAATTCGTATTATACGGGCGGAACCACCTAAATTAGATATCTATTTTTAAATGATATTACATTTTAATTTTAATAATTTTGCTTCTTTGTAAATAAATTAAAAACTATGTTTAATAATATTAATTAATTTTTATATATATTTGTCTAGGTATGTAATTATTTATTTAAATAGAGTTAATAATATTATGCTACTTCTTAATGTTAAGCTTCTTGTGAAACCATTTTTTAAAAATGTAATTTTAGATTCTGAGTGGAACGATGAATGTATTGATTTTACAATGATGTGTTTTTTTTATTTTTTATTATTTTTTTATTTTTTATTTTTTTTTGTGTCTGTGTACACGATAAATAGTCGAAATAATGCTTCGATTTTCAACTTCAGTATCTTGTTCGATTGGAAAGTGAATATCGTTGGTGCGTTGGGAGGTTAAAATTTAAAATTCCCAGTAATTTTCAAAAGCGGCAAGAAAAACCAAAGAAAAATTAAGGAAAAACGGGAATTTTTACGCAAAATCGATTTTTCACAAAATTGAATTTGGTTTTTGGTGTAACTTTAAAAACAATGACCGCGTAGATACATGAAATTTTCACTGGGTTGTTTATATTTCCATTTTCTATACATGATACAATTTTCAAAATATTTTGATTTGTATTGAGCTGTTTTCGGACATTTCAGTTTCCAATTTAATTAGTTTTTTTTTTTTATGATTGTCAATAAAACTTTATTTTGTTGAGTAAAAATACTGAAATTT
>NC_042495.1:19157026-19159160 GCF_005508785.2 Acyrthosiphon pisum
CCCCCCCCCATTGGCCGTGTTATGGAATACATTTTATATTATAAAATACAAAGTACCAACCATTATATTCCTAAAAACAGTGTTGAATACAACATTGAACGTATTATCTTAAGTAACAACGACCTATTATAAGCAATAATCGTATAACATATTTTTTATAATAAATCAGTCCCTACTTCCTACTAATTAAATATATCACTAATATATTATGTATGTGTTATAAAAAGTATATAATAATGAAATATTACAATTAACTGCTATAAGACTTTATTGAAAATTGTTTGTTAAGATGATGTTAAATTTTGATTTATTTTGTTTAGCCCCCCCCCATTCGAAAATCCTGGGTACGCCACTGAGCACAGCTTATTTTTATAGTCATTTTAAGTTCAAATTTGGACGAAATTACATATTAAAAAACCCTGGAATAACTATTTTAGTTATTTTGTTGTGATTGTATAATATTATTTGTGGTTACTTGAAACTTCTAAAGTATACTATATTATATATCTATGATAGTACCACAGTTTGTTGTTGATGTATAACGCGTTACCTAATGGATATTGTGATATGATTAATTTGGAATTTATTGTTGATACCTATTATAGGTCAATTTTTTTTATTACTATAGTATACCTATAATATGTATGTCTAATAACTAGACTGACAAACCGTCTCCGCTCAGAATCGTTTTTCTTATACAGTGATAACTAATATTATATCATTGAATTCAAATTTAATACTATCCATTATACAGTGACCCACTTGTAACCTACTGTACAGCAGAGCGACATCCACTTACCCACCTTTTTCAAGTTGTATTCTGTATGAAATACATAATATAACATGTACAATCAAAATAAATTTTTCAAAAACTTAGTTATTGTATTATTAATTTGAATTATTTTATATTATTTATCTTTCATCTATATTTAATATCTATGTAAATTGGGTTTTTAGTGTTTTTAGGTTTCATTAGTAAAAGAGATTTTGGGATCCCTGACTGTAGGTATACCATTTGACATTAATTGTAGAATAATTTATGCCGCCCCATTAATATTTTCCCGGTAAATTTTTTTTTGCCTATCCGCCTCTGATTATCAGTACTATCAATACTTAAATTATTGCAATATACCAACATCTTAGGTTTGTTCTTAAAATGGTTTCTGACTATAAAGTATTATAAAATATTCAAAATATTAAATAGGTGGGATTTACGAAAAGTTGAAAACTAGCGCTATCTATCAGTTGCATTGTTAGTTATTGGAAACAAAATCCGACATGTTTTGCTTCACATCACGGATAAGATATCACGAATATTGATACGAGTCATAGACCTAATACTTAGTATAAGGTCTATGGTGGAAACCACGGATATAGATACAATGGTTGCACGACGGCCCATATTGGATCACAGTGCTGAGCGGCGCCGAATGTTCTTATCAATTCTGCCAAAAAGTCGCGTTTTACTAGCGCCCTCTACAACTACTACTAAGTACGGTAACCAAACCGGGTTACCTAGCCACGGTGGAGCGCTAGTATGTCGCGACTTTTTTTTGTATGGATACTATGTATGTATTTATGTAACTTGATAAGAACATTTGGCGCCGTCATATTATTGTTCGTTGTGCAACCATAGTATCTATATCCGTGGTGGAAACCACGAATTAAGATATACAGGATACGAAACGAACTTGTGATAAGTGAAACCCGCACCTTCTCACATTGCGGCTAGACTACTAGCGCTATATAGCATTATTGTGTTAACCGGGAGAACAAGGAACTAATAGTTCACACGTTGACAATCAACACAACAATCCTATAAAGCGCTAGTAGTCAGGCCGCAATGTGAGAAGGTGCGGGCTTCAGAAAAACATTGATAAGACCTTTCCGTTTCGTATCCTGTATATCTTAATTCGTGGTGGAAACCCACCGGAAAAGTGATAACTGGTATCTATAAACCTTGGTTACCGTCACGATATATCTTTAATCGTGGTTACCGTTCAGTAATCAATTTACATGGCCCGAAGGTCGACAGAACTCAACTGTGAGCACTACACTATACCTATAACTGAATTACAAGATATTGTGCAAATATTCTACGATTGTATATTTTTGTTTGTAAGTAAATCATTTA
>NC_042495.1:19159210-19161476 GCF_005508785.2 Acyrthosiphon pisum
GTTATGAAAATCTGAATATGTATGAAATATGAATGATGTCCATGTCTGATAAATATGCAGTGTTGAGCCCAGATAAATAGTTTGTCATCTAGATAAAGATAAAAATAAGCCCTACTAAAATTATCTATTTATTAGATAAAAGATAATCAGAATTTATCTAGATAAAAAGCAGATAAATTTTTAAAAACAATATTTTTAAATTTAAATTGTTTAAGATTAATAAGATGCATCAATCTTATCATGTAAAGAACATTTTGTATTTGTTTAAGGTGTTTAAAGTTTTTCAATCTTAATGTTGCTTCTATAATTTAAAAAATGTTTTTTGCAGGTGCATTTTTAAAAAAATCCAATGTATTTATTTCTGCACTGAATCAATTTAAATCAAATTAAAGCACTATTTTCATGTAGAATATTTTACCATAATTATTGTTTTAATACAGTTATTATATTATAACAAACAAATATTTTTATGCATATTTATTGCGACATAAACATTACGTGAAAAGATTTAGTACTTCACTCCAATCGAAATTGGAAACATAAACATATGGATACATTAGCTTATTATGCACAATGCAGGTATAAATAATTTCAGATATAAATTAAACATATTTAAATAAAGTACCTAATTAATATACACAAAGTAGGTAGTAAGTAGTAACGATCAAGGTATTTGTCTTTAAACATTTAAAAGTTAAAATAATATTTAAAAAACATACCTTAATATGACTAAGAAAATTTCCAGTAGAATTAACCTGGCCTTGTATGGGTTTCAAACAATTAACACATTTCGCAATTAATTTTTTGCCATCATTGGATATGATACTGTAGAATTCGCCATTAAATAAATAATTTGGGGATACATTTATTTGATTAGCTTCTGTTGGTAAAACTTCATCTTCCACTTCTGAGTCAGGATCGTCAATAGCTTTTTTTTTTGAAAAATTGTTGTCTGTTGAAGACGTAGCCACCAAAAAACGTTTCATATTTATATTTTATGAAATTATCAATACAAAAAATATAAATGATCAGCTATTATTTTATATTTCACACTTCGCCGTAATAACTAACTGATAATTAAAAACAAACTACACTAAATGTTCCACTTGGAGCAGCATGCGTTGTACACTTGAACCCATGTAATGTTACGTAATCCAGGGATTTATTTTCAACGAAATAATTATTTTTAGTCATTTATAATTTCTAGGGAGTTTAGACTTTCCACGTTTCGACCTGACATCATTTAATTTATTTTAATTACCCACATATCTGCCAGCATTTGGAATTTCGTGGTACGAATGTGTCTTTATAGTATTGACTATAGAGCAGGGTTGGCAAAAACCCGGGCTTTTTAGAAAAAACCCAACCCGGTTGGGTTTTTTCGGGTTTTTTCCAATAAAACCCCAAAAAACCCAAAAACCCGATGGGTTTTAATGTAAAAGTAATAATGGGTGGTTTTATTGGGTTTTTTCAGAAAAAACCCATCCAAAAACCCTGTGGGTTTTATTGTAAAATATTAATGGGTGGTTTTATCGGGGTTTTTCTGAAAAAACCCATCCGAAAAAAATAAAAATCGGAATTTTTTTCCATGTATTTTTTCCATGCGTTTTTTGTTTTTTCCCTTATCGCGTTATCACTTATCTCTATACTGGCCCCGCCAAAACTATATGATAATAATATAAGATATAAACATTCAGAACTTTTCCCAATTGTTAATTTTTATTGACGTTACTACGTTTGTGGCATTATTAAGTTTTTTGTTTTGTTGTTAGATTTTTATTTGTTACTAAAATTGTACCTACCTTATTAATTAAAATAATTATTTAGTTTTTTTCAAATCAATTTAATATTTTAATTAGAAAAATAAATAATACCTATAAGGTAATTTTTTCTGAAAATTAACACAAGTTAAAAAAAATAAAAAAAAAATAAGAGTGAACTTCTATTTTATCCAGAAAAGTAACCCGGGTTTTATGGGTTTTTTCAAAAAAAATTAGTGGGTTTAACCCAGAAAAGCAGCCCGGGTTTTTTTATGGGTTTTTCAAAATATCAAGAGGGTTTAACCCAGAAAAGCAGCCCGGGTTTTTTCGGGGTGGGCTTTTTCGTGCCAACCCTGGTTTGAACCGACAGCAGAGGAGGATCTGTGTGAACACTACTACTCCTCTGCTGCCATCGTTTATTAATGTTTAATAAAAACGTTAATACATGCACATTCTTAACACATAACTAATTATGGTTGCTTCACCTTGAAAATAAACATTAATAC
>NC_042495.1:19163454-19164430 GCF_005508785.2 Acyrthosiphon pisum
AAAAAATATTGATTTTTTTGTAATTCTTTAAATATGTTTATGGCAAATGTTTAAGAAATACATACAAATTAGGTACTACTATAATAGTTCAATAGAAGCATAATAAATATCTCGTTTTTATTTCATCTTGATTTTTATTTTATAAATTTAAATATTATAATGTATGATATTAATACTAAATAATACCTATTTCTTCTTTTATTATTACTTTTATTATTATTACTATTATTATTCTTATTATTTATATTATTATTATTGTTATATATAAATCACCGAAAATGTATTTAGATAATATAATATTAAATACATATTATTATAGAAAAAAAAAAAACTGTAATTGGAATTTATTTCCGTAATAAAGAAAATATTATTGTTATTATTATTAAAATTAAGGTTAGTCGAGACCTATCTTAAGCATTGCTTAAGTTATCATCACAATTTTTTTATTTTTTAAATTAAGAAAATTAGCTTAAGCAATACTAATTTTTAAGCATCAAACATGAATACAGCCCTAACAATATTTAAAAAAACATTATTTACCACAACATGTGGTATGGGATGCAATATTATGTTAATATATTCTATTTTCCAAAATATTCTTTTTTTAAAGGTAGCTTCATGGTTTTAAAGGTAGCTCCGGACTTCATAATAAATAAACTAAATTCATAAGAATGTGTATAGTATTTACCTTGATTGTTCATTATGTCATCTTCTAATGACCGAGTAGGCGATAAACCTAGTTCCACAATATCAAACATGGTTGATGAATGTAAAGGTATGGTATTAATATCACCTTCACGATAGTCGACATTTGGTGTAGTTATTTCGTTATTGTCAAAATTAGTTCCTAAATAAAAAAATGTATAAATAAATACATATTAAATTAAGTAATCCATAAGAATAATATAAATTACCTTTAATGATATAATTATCAGCAACAGAAAATTCAAGAGTTGCATTTTTAGGTTAAGAGGAC
>NC_042495.1:19164480-19165739 GCF_005508785.2 Acyrthosiphon pisum
ACGATGTTTTTTCAAATTGGTGTCACTGTAATATGCTGGTATATGCTGGTATGGTATTTTGGTATAAGCTACCTTATCTATTTTCGGACGACTGCCCCCAACTCATGTCTGGCTGCGAAATGTCCGGCGGCGAAACGTCCCGGCGGCGAATCGGTTGCGGCGAAACGGTCCGCGGCGAAATGTCTGGCGGCGAAAAAGTCCGCGGCGAAACGGTACGGCGGCGAAACGGTCCGCGGCGAAACGGTGCGGCGGCGAAACGGTCTGCGGCGAAACGGTCGCGGCGAAACGGTCGCGGCGAATCGGTCGCGGCGAAATGTCCTAGACCCTAAAAAAACATATCTAGATAAATTACAGTAGATGACTGGAGTTTTCATCTAAGATAGATAAATAGATAACATTTAGATTTTTATCTAGATAAGATAATAGATAATTAATATATTTATCTAGATAAGTCTCAACACTGTAAATATGTAGCATCATTCATCACTGTTTTTTTTATTGCTTATATAATATTATTATAATTTTTCGTGTCAAGTTATGTCTCTAAAATGTAAAAACCATGTCTTATTGCATAAGAATCCCACACAACAATTGCCAATCATAAATATTTCATAAATGTCTAATTTTGGCTGGAAATTAAATGTTTACAATTAAATAATTATACAACCATGATTTAACATTTAATTTTTTAAAACATTAATTAAAATATTTTTTATTATTTATAATATATTAAAAAAAATGTAATTACAATTTAATTAATATTTAATAAGAAAAAAATGTTAAAAATTAATTATAATTAAATGTTAAGGAATATGTCTAAATAAAACACCGAAAATTCAATGAAAATTAAACCTTAAAAAGGTGGGTAAGTGGATTTCGCTCTGCTGTACAGTAGGTTACAAGTGGGTCACTGTATAATGGATGGTATTAAATTTGAATTCAATGATATAATATCATTGTATAAGAAAAACGATTCTGAGCGGAGACGGTATGTTAGTCTAGGTATAAGACATAATATTATATTAGGTACCTATAATAAATTCCAAATTAATCATATCATAATATTTATTAGGTACTTATAACGCGTTATACATCAACAAAAAAACCGTGGTATAATCATAGATATATAATAGTATACTTTAGAAGTTTCAAGTACCCACGAATAATATTATACAATCACAACAAAATAACTAAAATAGTTATCCTAGGTTTTTAATATGTAATTTCGTCCAAATTTGTACTTAAAATGACTATAAAAA
>NC_042495.1:19165789-19173478 GCF_005508785.2 Acyrthosiphon pisum
TTTATACCACGAAAAAAAAAAATTCACTTAAGTCTTTACTTTTTAATTTACCAATAATGCAGTTTCAAAATGTAAAAACATTTTAATTTGAAATTAGAAATTTTTAATTTTTAATTTATATATAAATTATAATTTTGATTTAAAATTTAAATATTAAGAATAATTAATTTTAATTTTTAACTTTTAAGTGAATTTCTATATTGCACGTTACTATTATAAAAAAATAAAAACAATATTATCAAAAACGTTATTTGGAAACAATAGGAAAATAACGTTTTTAAAAACGTTAATCAAAAACGATATTTTTTAAATCAATAAACAAAAACGAAAATTAAAAAATTAAAAACGTTTTAAAAACGTTTCTATCCCTGGAAAAAATGATCCGATATCAACTTCAATAGAGGTTTCTTGTAAAATTTTGATATGGTTGGTACTTTTACTTTTTAGGAGGAAGAAATTGAAAATTTACAGTAGGTACTTTTTAAAATATTTGGGAAAAACTAAAAATACGAATATTTGTTAAAGTGTTAATGTTATTGTTAAATTAACTATTTGTTAACCTTGGTAACCAACATTTTAGAATGTTTTTACTCAGAACCGTTTTTTATCGTTTATAATGATTTATCATTAAATTCAAATCTAACACAGTGCCTACTCATTAGTCATTGACGAGAAACACTCGACTCATATAATAACAACAGTACAACAGAGCGGTTAATTTTTTAATTTGTATTTATAATATTCACTACAATTTGAATAAATAAATAAATATTTAATACAAAAGATTTATGATGATTTGAACAAAATAATCTCTATTCATTTCTTAATGCGTAGTAAATTAAATTTACACAGGCTATGCGATTTGATGCAATTGTTCCCTTTTATTTTATATCTATATTTGTATGCACTATTGGGTTGTGTTTCAGTGGTAATTGAGGCGGCGTAGTTATAGATTATAATTCGATTTTTTTATAACATTTGAGCAGTATTCTTTGGTGATATAAGCTATTTTCAATTTTTTTTTTCCAATAACTACCATCATTACTACAGTTTGTTTTACTACATTTTGTTTTTCTACTTATGTTAAGCATATGGGTATATTAAAAATGTTGATGCATCGGAAGTGCACCTAATAATTCATATGAGTAGGTACCTACCTATAGTTTCTGAATTATTAAACTTTATAAAATACTAAAGATAATAGTTCCAAATAATGCTTTTACTTCAGATATAAAATAGATGTTATACTTAATATAATACTTATTAAACTATTTAAACTTTGACAATTTTTACAAATTTATAACATTTTAATAAATTAACTTTTATCATTTTACTCCCCTGGTAAGTCAGCAATCTCTCCCTACACTCTGACTTCAAAATCTCTACCATTTATTGACTAGCTTCCCACAATTTCACAAAAAGGCATTCAATCAATCTAATTCTCTAATTTTAAACCTCACCTCCCTTACACTCCCAGATAACTCACCACGCCGTCTTAAGTAAAATGGGCCGGGATATCTTCTTAACACTAAAAAAAAAAATTTTTACCTGAACTTACCCAACAAAATATAAACAGTTGTGTACAAAGAACGATTCTGAGTGGAGACGGTCATCATATTTCTAACGATGTTTTATATATTGTTTTTATTTGCAATTTGAAAGGTTGCCCCAATACACACATTACACATTATTGAATAGTATAACAGATCTATATTATTTGAAAATAATAGTATAAAATAACAGTATTTGAGTATAAACTTAAAAAGTCCAAAAATCAGAATTTGAATATCTAGTGATTTAGGGTATTTAGCGGTAGGCTGTAGTACGATGTCAATATGTCATGTAATTTTAAATTTCTGGACGTCGAACCTTGAAACTTTCGATCATGTAAACCAATAATATAGGTACGATTTCGAACGTACTGCTACTGTAGTTGTTATATTATGAACAGCAGTGTAACTATAGAATATATCTTATATAATATATAAAAATCTCGTGTCCCTGAAACTCCGAAACTACTGGACCGATCTTGATGTAATATTTTACATTGTGTGTAATTTGGTCCAACTTAAAAGATAGGCTAATTTAAAAAGGGAGAGGACCAACCCCGGGAGGTGCTCAAACGGGAATTTTGAGATTTCCGATGGACATTTTTGTTTATAAATGGTTGCCATAGGTTTTTAAGCTATTAAAATAATAATAATAATAATAATAATAATAAAAAAAAAAAAACATTAACGTTTCTGGGAAGAAGATGGGTTAGTTTACAAAAGGTTAAATTTGTTTTTTTTTATTCATCGGATTTTAGTACGGTTAGGTTAGGATAGGATTTTGTATAAATTGAATATATTAATCAACCGTAGGTGGAATTAAGTAAAAACGACAAACTTGGTTTAACTTTGAAACTTTAGAGTTAAATCAAACATTTACGTACAAACATCACGGGGTCCGCGATCTACCGCAGGTAGATTGCCTACCTGACAATGTATTGCTGTGAATCAGAATTTTTATTCTGGGCAACGGAAATTTTGAACACCATACACCGAATAATAAATAACGAATTGAACAAAGTTTGAGTCATATAGAGTTGATACATTTAACGGGCAACGAAGTGCACGGGATCAGCTAGTAATATTTATAAGAATTTAGAATATGTGTAATAGTGTATATTTACGACGACGATGCTGTAGCATAAAACAACCAGATGAGAATGCTGAAGTTAAGCAATTGAAAAATTGTCCACAGGTGATCAAATGGACTTGATAGAGAACATTTCAATGAGACAAAATGTACACCACCATGTGTTGCCTTGAAGCGGATTAAACGTATTTAAGTGCTTAAACAAATTATAGGATTTCTATAAATATGATTGTTTACGAGTTTATCGACACTGAAAGTAGTGTAACCGTATGAAGAGTTCACAGAAAAAAGTCCCCTCCAAACTGCACTTTACACAATTTCCAAGTGCAACACATCAAATCAGACAGCATTTGACGCGAAACCAATCCCGTCACGATGCTCATAGAAATCAGTGAAAATAATTATCATTATTTTTTTTTGTTTTGAGAAGAAATTATATGTACACTATTTGTACAAAAAACAACGTATACCGAGTGGTCCTGAAACAGTGTGAAAAAAATTATCGTGAAGTTAGGTAGGTTTTTAAAAGACATAAATTACTTCATTCATACACTACAAGACGTATAATTTAAATTTAATTTCAGTTTTAGTTTATGAAAAGAGAAAAAAATATTGAATTTACAACCCCAAGTCTTGAAATTGACCCAGATAAGATATTTAAAAAAAAAAAAATCATAATATTATATTATTTTAAGTCAGTATTAAGTTTATTAAATCCTATAGTGAGGCACCCGGGCAAGGCGCGAGCACCAAGCGTCAATTGTTAAACAAAAAAAATAATAATGAATATAATATAATACTGTAAGAAGGGGGTAGGTCTCTGCGCATTTTCCATTCCAGTCGACGAGTTTGATTTTTAGGGAAATTATTGGTAAGTCCGTGTAGACCACTCATAAACCTTTTATAATGAATCTTGGCTACTGCCTACTGTATAACTATAATATAATAGATAGGTATAGGTATGCGTACGCCTATGTCTATAATTATTAATTATTATATTATAATCCATAAACATTATTCCCACGCTAGCATAAATTGTGTTTACACGCGGTTGTACAATTTACTGTGGCTTCCTTGGCCCACCATTATACTGAATCCGGTGCTGAATTCGAGGAAGGAGCCGACAAAATTGTAACGTTCATGTTGTGATTGCTAAAACATATCAAGGCCAAGAAGTTTCGACCCACTCCCTCGCCTCCCATCCCGCTCCTGGCCTGGCGTTGTACGCTTTTGCCCCAAGGCTGGGGTCAGCAATGAGTCTAAAAGTGTAAGAGCAGATTGGGTTCAAACTTTCAAAGTAATTATTTTCGTTTTAATTTAACAATATTATATAATAGTAATATAGTTGACAGTATTATTTAATATAATATATATGTCAATAACACATTTTGCTGATAATTAATTAACTCTAAGACTTGGTGTTTGTCTTCGCCTTAAAAACTTTTAATATGACATTAATTACTGAATTAAAATATTCTGAACTTGGTTTAATATTTAATCATAGGTGTGTTTACGGGTATGGTCAATGTGACCATGGCCATACCTGCGAAATCAGCTTCTCGCAGAATTTTGAATTAATGTTAATAAAATAAATATCACTCTTATAAAAATAGTAAAACAATTAACGCGCATATGAGAACAATTTTTCGGATTCAGATTTCAGAGTGCAGACATTTTATTGCCGACACTTATGTGTATTAGGGACATTTTTGTTGGTCACATCTGTGAATGTCACGTTTGTATTTAATTGGAATAAATTTGTTTTTAAATACTAATTTATTAAAACTAAACTGTAATTAGGCTATCCTTGAGATGATATAGTCATTCAGCACTGCAGAAGTCTCCTTAACCACACAAAACTTAATCTCACACTGAGTATATCCAATTAAAATTAACCAATGTAAATTTTACTATAATTATAATAATTATATATTACATAGATTAGTTCATATTGTAACACACTCATTACATGGCATAGGTATGTCAATATATTTTAAAACCCGTATCCAAGACGGGTGCGTCATTTGAGGTCTTACGTGGTATGCTTATGGATACCTAAAATTTATCGAGATTGTATTTTGGTCTGACTATGTTTTTTTCTACGCCAGGCAAAAATAATATTTTTTTTTTTGGTTGGTCTTAAGTATGGCTACTATGGCTATGTGATATTATTGTTAATGTACCTATTATTAATTTATTTAAATGAAATATAAAAATGTTTGGTTTATATTCAATATTTTACGTGTGATTGAGGATTTCATCATTTGTGTTATATACACTATGTATGTACTTATAATGTAATTTAGACCTCTTGGATTCCCACACGAATTCTCTCAGGGGGGCCCAGTATTTTGAAAAAAAATACAATGTTTTTAGGTACCTATCTACAATAGTGTCTATAAGCATTTAAATTTAAGTACTAACTTAGTATTATTATTATACCTATATACAATATTCATAGTATATTAGATTGTTACATTATTTTGGCCTTCCTAGTTTTTAGCATAGCTTTTAGCAAGTTGAAATGACTCCCCTGATCCAAAGACCAAAATATTTAAAACGTTAACTTTATATGAGAGTCTAGAGGATAATAGACGCATCATACATTTAATACAATACGTTTATTAATTTATTATTCGTGTAGTCAACCGTCTCAATGGTTATATAGAACCTAACTCTATATTATATTGTGTTTGTGTATGCAAACTCTCAAGACCCATAAAAAACTCAATGCATGCAAAATATTATGTGTATGATTACTTGATTTACCGTTTGTAATAAAAAATCGGATAAATTACCGATTGATGTGCCGCTGCAGGACTTCGGTACGCGAATAACACTGACGGGGTGTGAAACGGCCAATTGACTGACGCCAACGATCTTCACTGCTGTCATCTGTCGTGTCGGATAACTGCGAATGTTCCAAAAACAACTCGGAACCATATTATATATTTATATACGATATTATTTGCGATTCGGTTTGGTCGGAGGAGCAAACCATAAAAATCTAATCATTTCGCATCATCTCGTGTTCGTTTGCGTGTAGGAAAATAAAATAAATAAACGAATGAAATTAAACACGACCGCAATATATATCTCCAATAAGGTTATTTATAACCATTAGCAGTGATTGAGGAGGGGAATATATATATCTCACTGATCACCCCCGGAAATAGATACGATACTGCTTGAGGTGTCCGTACATAGAATCATAGACAGTTTCAGTATAATTCGTTTTTACATTTAAATGTATGTACATTACGTAGTAATTTACTAAAATAATTGGTATTTCCGCGAATAATATAATAATACATGCTTAGCAAATCAATATATTCCTAAAAAAAAATTGTGTCATTGACCACAGTCTTATTGTTAAATTTATCAACAAATAAAAGGTGGGCAAGTGGGTGTCGCTTTGCTGTACAGTAGGTTACAAGTGGGTCACTGTAATGGATCGTGATATAATATCATTGTATAGGATAATTAACGATTCTGAGCGAAAACGGTCAGTCAGCCATGATATTACTAAGCACGAACCACTGTGTAGACGTGTAGTAGATCATGTTACTAATTATATTTGATGATATTATTGTGAATAAAGTAATTTATATATTTACCTATTTACGTAGAACCTTGTTTTAAATTTTCAATCCTTAGCCATAAAAGTTAAACATTTTATACATATTTAGCTACAAAATAATTATTAAATTTTAAATTTGATAAATGTTGTCAAAATTCGAACTTTAAATGCTTATAAAAAAAAATTGTGCCTATGTATTTTTAATATTTTTCTACTGTTATTGTAACAATATATTAGGAGTCTTGTATTTTCACGCTTTTTTACCCAACAAATAAAATTGTATAGATATTTATAGAAAAAAAAAAAATTGAAAACTGACTATGGTCGTAAACAGCTCAAAAAGAGTCAAATTATTTTGAAAATTGTATGGTCTATAGAAAATGCTAATATAAACATTCAATAAAATTTTCAAGTATCTACATTCTACAGTCATTCGTTTTTTAATTACAACAAAATAAGAAAATCGTTACATGAGAAATCGAGTGAATATCAAATGTTGTAATAATATGAATTTCAAACGCACATAAAAATGTAATTTGACTTTCTTCTAGAAAAATTTTTTTTATAAGGGTAGAAAAACTTATGAGGAATCTTGAATTAAATTAAAAATCTTAGATTTAAAAAGAATTTTTTTATGAATTTCTAACTCAATATAATTTGCAAATTTTCGTCATTTTACGTATTTTGTCAATATTTGAACTTTAAATGCTTATAAAAAAAATTGTGACTATGGATTTTTAATTTTTTTAATTTGCCTTTAAAATAATATACTATAAAAGTCTTCTATCAATTTTTCAAGCTTTTTAACCAACAAATAAAATTTTATTGATATTTATAGAAAAAAAAACTAAAAAAAATGGAAACTGAAAGTGTCCGTAAACAGCCCAAATATTTGGAAAATATTATGGTGTATAGAAAATGCTAATATAAATATTCAATTATTAAAATAATTTCTTTTACCTACGGTCATTTGTTTAAAAGTTGCAACAAAAACCAAAATCGACTTTCTCGAAAACAGATTTTGCGAAAGAAAATTTACGTTTTTCTTTAATTTGTCTTTTGTTTTTCACGGTGCTTTTGAAAACTACTAGGAAATTTTTACTTTTTAATCCTCAAAGTACCAACTAGATTCACTTTCCTATCAGAAAAGATACTGTTGAAGAAAATCTTAGCATTTTTACTGTCCTATAAGGTGATGACAGGCACAAACATAAAAAAATTTCAATTTAAAATTAAAAATAAAAATAATAAAAAATAAAGAAAAAAAGGTGGGTAAGTGGATTTCGCTCTGCTGTACAGAAGGTTACAAGTGGGTCACTGTATAATGGATGGTATTAAATTTGAATTCAATGATATAATATCATTGTATAAGAAAAACGATTCTGAGCGGAGACGGTATGTCAGTCTAGGTATAAGACATAATATTATATTATAGTCTATAGTATTTAAAAAAAATTGACCTATAATAG
>NC_042495.1:19173528-19175718 GCF_005508785.2 Acyrthosiphon pisum
CAAAAAACCCGTGGTACTATCATAGATATATAATAGTATACTTTAGAAGTTTCAAGTACCACGAATAATATTATACAATCACAACAAAATAACTAAAATAGTTATCCTAGGTTTTTAATATGTAATTTCGTCCAAAATTTGTACTTAAAATGACTATAAAAATAAACTGTACCTATGTATTTCTTAGAATTTTTGGCAACAGAATTAAATATTTACGTGGAATCTTGTTTTAAATTTGCAATTCTTAGATACAAAAATTGAACATTTTATAAATTTTTAACTACTAAATAATTTTTCAAATTAAAATTTGATAAATTTTGTCAAAATTTAATCTTTAAATATGCTTATAAAAAAAAATTGTGCCTATGTATTTTTAATATTTTTCAACTGATATTGTAACAATATATCAGGAGCTTTGTATTAAATGTATACACTTTTTGGCCCAACAGATAAAACTTTATTGATATTTATGGAAAAAAAAACTAAAAAAATTTAAAACTGAAAATGTCCGTAAACAGCTCAAAAAGAGTCAAAATATTTTCAAAATTGTATGGTGTATAGGAAATGCTAATATAAACATTCAGTAAAATTTTCATGTATCTGCAGTTATTAGTTTTTGAATTACAACAAAATAAGGAAATCGCTACATGAGAAATCGAGTAAATATCCAATGTTGTAAAAATTAGAATTTCAAACGATCATAAAAATTTAATTTGGCTTTCTTATAGACATTTTTTTTTTGATAAATGTATTAAATCTTATAAGGAATCTTGTATTACATTTTCATATCTTAGATTTAAAAAGAAAAATTTTTATGAATTTCTATTACATTTTGTCATTTTTTGAACTTTAAATGCTTATAAAAAAAAACTGTGACTAATGATTTTTAATATTTTTCATCTGCCTTTGAAACAATATACTAGGAGCCTTCTATTAAATTTTCAAGCTTTTTTATCCAACAAATAAAATTTTATTGATATTTTTAGAAAAAAAACTAAAAAAAAATGGAAAATGAAAATGTCCGTAAAGAGCTCAAAATAAATCAAAATATTTTGAAAATGTTATGGTGTATAGAAAATGCTAAGATAAACATTCAGTCAATATTTCATGTATCTACGGTCATTTTTTTTAAAGTTACACCAAAAACCAAATGCAATTTTGTGAAAAATCGATTTTGCGTAAAAATTCCCGTTTTTCCTTAATTTTTCTTTTGTTTTTCCCGGCGCTTTTGAAAACTACTGGGAAATTTAAATTTTGACCTCCCCAATGCACCAACGATATTCACTTTCTGATCGAACAAGATACTGAAGTTGAAAATCGTAGCATTATTTCGACTACTTATCGTGTACACAGACACAAAAAAAATAAATAAATAAAAAAAAAAAAAAACACACATCATTGTAAAATCAATACATTCATCGTTCCACTCAGAATCTAAAATTTATAAAAAACTCTGTTTTTGTATACCTTTTTAATTGACCTTTTTAATTGCATTTTTTAACTCCAATAATCAGAAATTCGAAACAATTCTAATAACGCATTATCATATTATCTACTTAACATAATAATATTGTGTGACAATAATGGTACTCGCATAGTCACACTTTATGCAGCCGAGTAGTTTAAGTGTACAATTCCATAGTATGCAAGACGAGTATAAATAATTTACATCATCGATACGTATTTAAAACACCTGCATATAATTATCTATTATAGATTCTTTATTGTGTTTTCTTAAGAAGCTGTCGCCTGTTTTCCATTATTCGTAATGTCGACCTGTAGGCATATAGGTACCTATGCACCTTACACGTTAAGTATTGAAATTTTAATGGGACATGTTGTTAATCTAAAAGCATGAGCGTAGGCTTCGTAACTTCTGAAATATCTTCGAACAGCCTTCGATGACCAAGGTCGTTCAATGGTATACATAGGCAATAATACAGTAATAATAATAATAATTTAACGTAACTATGCGTTATGAGGAAATCGATTACGAAATCACTTTTTTCACTATTATAATAATATACATTAAATCCATATAGAATATAATATATATTGATAGGTTATTAACATGATACACGACAATTATAGGGGGTGGCGGACGTATTAGAACACGTGTTTCTAGAACACAAATATTGACAAATTATTGTTTCCATGAGGTTATATTCATATTTCATAGTAATAATTTAA
>NC_042495.1:19176718-19182255 GCF_005508785.2 Acyrthosiphon pisum
AATCTAATTTTGGATTTATCCCCGACGTAATGACTAGTCTTGAGACAAAAAATATGCTACTGTCAGATTCTATAAAAATAATTTTTTTAAAATTGAATCAAGTACTGGGTACAGTAGGAAAAATGATTCAAGAAAAGATGAATGATGTTTTAGAGAAAAATAAAGGTTACCAAACATTAGCTCAAATTTCAAAAATTTTAACTGGAGAAACTTCAATGGTCAGAATACCTGAAAACTTGAGCCTTGGCGATTTAGCATACTTTAAATATGCTCCTATAAATTCCATTGATGTGGAACGTTCTTTTTCGATGTTTAAAGTCCTGTTATCCGATAATAGGAAAAGTTTTACGTTTGACAATTTGAAAAAACACCTTATAGTCCAATGCAACTTCCAAGGTAAAAATTGTGTTAATCTTAAATACTTGAAACTAAAATATTTTTTAATTGTTTTTTAATAGTCGAAGAAGTTGAAAATATTGAAGAAGTATCCAGTTAAGAAAACCCATTTTATTATATATTTTATTCATCAAAATAATAAGTATTAACAGTTTAAGTAATAAATAATAATTAATAAATATTAAGTACAAACAGAAAAATTTTTTTTTTTGTTCAAAAATATCCACTTTAAAATGCATATTTTTTATATTAAAGTGCATATTTTTAATACATATTTTGTATATTTAAATGCATATTTGGTGACTTTTTAGAGCTACAAGTCCTCTGCCTTAATTATAAACAAGAACCAAGTCCTGTATGCCCTTTTTTTTTTGTCAAAAATGACTTCGCAGGCGCATCACAACATATAGCAAGGGAATGGGTGATTAATCTGATTTATTTTAAGACCATCAGTTAATAATATTTTAGCTTCAACTATGAATTCATATAGAAATTCATTGCTATCTGTTGGTTTGCTTTTACGCCAAAATTGAACAAAAGGAAATACATTTTATCTTGTAGATAATTATCAGGTTTAACATATGCCAAAATTGGCCAAAGTTGACTGTTACAATATATATTCATTGTATATTCAACATATCATATTCAATGTGTATTTAATTTATATATTACACATAGCGTATACTTTTTACCAGTGATTGTGTGGGGGGCATAAGCGTAGTTAAGGGGGTTCCGGGACATTTGCGGTCGGCACCTTTTGCGTGCCATTTGCGGTCAATTTATTTCTAACTACCTGACTATAAGATTTGGGTGCTATATATAATATTATATAAACTATATACTTAATTTATGTCAACAGGTATAATATAATACTTTTTTTATTTTCGATGGTTAAAACACATAACTTGTCATTTGGACTTAGACAACATTACTGAAGAACATATTAATAAACTACAAAGTATCTTTTCATCTGTCTACATTTATTTATAAACTACCCTGTCAACATCTTCATCATCAACAAAAGTGGTCTTGCTTCCTGTAAAATCATAATATACTCGTAGTCAACGGCTATCAGAATATTAATCTGACCGCTCCAACCTACGAGAATATTACACTGGCGCAGTGGAGTACGGAACTTTCAAGGAGTTAGAGGCGAGTCGAGCAGTCAATTCCACTTCGGAAGTCCAGTTCCGGCGCAGCGGCTATTTTCAACATCGTAACTCCACGGAGGCAGCTCACACAAGTCACAGTCGAGGACCGATCACCCTTGACAACTCCGGAGAGAAAGAACGAGTCAGGCAAGCAGAGACAGACAAATAGACAGAATGGCCCAAGCAATTGGAGCAGCAGTATTGTGAGTTGACTAATTAAGTTGAATATAAAGATATTATAAATAAGATTAGAGCTTTGGAGTGCACGTCTTACGTTGGTTTTTAGTTTTTAAAACCAGCGTTAATTTTTAAATTTTATTGGTAAAGGTGTAATATTTGAATAAAAATAAATAAAAACAAGCTTGTTAGGAAACATATGTAATTTTTGTAAAGGCAGTGAAAGACTGACCTAGGAATTTTTTTTTGGTAGACAGCGGTAGGCTGATCTAAGAGTTTTTATAGTAAATAGACAGCAAGAGATTGATCTAATAATATATAGTGATAGACAGCGGTATAGGCTGATCTAAAAAATTGATGCACGCGCGTAGCAATTGAATAAATATATGGAAATAATTGATGAATACATTTTGAGTTGAAATATAAATGAATAATTTATTGATGAATAAATGTTGAATTGGAATAAAGAATTAAATTGAATGATAAATAATTGTTGGAAGAGAATAAATTGATTGATAATAAATAATTGTTGAAAGAGAAATAAGTTGATATATTGATGAAAATAGATTTTGTTTTAAAGGCATAGAGGACCTTATTGAGTGAAAATAGTTGACGTCAAATTTGTGAAAAAAGTAATTGTAAGGCTAGCCTAGAATAAGTATAATTATAAGATATAATAAAAATAATATTTTTGTGTGATAAATTAAAGTCGTTAAAAATAATAAATTCGGTTAAAAGAATTAAATAATAAATAGGTAGTTGAATATTGTTATAAGATTGCTGGCTTAGCTACCCAGTAATAGTTTAATAATATTCAAACGCGTTTTACTCGTAATAAGATCGCGGCTACGCGCCAAGGTCGCAATAGTTTATAAAACTGTATAGAAATACATACGCGGTATAGCGGTGAGTGTGTGTTAGTGAATATACATTACGGCGCGGAGAATAAATATGAGCGTACAGTGTGTGTGTGTGTGTGTGTGTGTAAACGCGCGCTATAATACGTCGCGGCATACGAGAATAAATATATATAATAAGTGAATAAATATTTAATTTAAAGAAATAAATAAGAATAAATGTTAATAATGTTAATGAATATATTATATTAAGGTATTTATGAATACGGAATCAGATAGTTCAGATATTGAAGAGAGTTCAGTAGAACAAGTGGTAAATAAAAATAAAAGTGAATCAGTAGTAGTAAAAAGTTTGATAAAAGAGGAATTTGTAGAAAATACTGAGAAAAGAGACAGTAGTATAGCCATTGTTAGGAAGAATTTTTTAAGAACTACTAGTCATACAGAAGGGTTAGGTAAAATTCTAACTCCACAAAAATCTGAAGGAAATAAATTACCGAGTAGATCAGGTTCTAGATCGGATCCAGGGGTGGTACATATCCAATTAGAACAAGTAGTGAAAAAACGAATAATAAAAATGGATCTTGATAAAGCGATATGCCGATATCTATGATACCAGTTTGCACAGGCAAAAAAGATGTAGCCGAATTTATACACACTTGTGAAAGTGTCTTGGTATAAAGAAAGGTCGGTATAAATATTAAATACAAGTTAAAATATTATATTCTATTTTTTATAATTTGATCTACCTATTTTGTATTCACGGCTCGTTTATTTTTAATAAATAGGTCTCCCTTATTAATATAGATTAGTGACACCAACTATCTTCATTAAGTAAAAATTTAAAAATACAAATAAAACTAACAATAGTTATTTTTCAGGTGGAATTCCAGTTTTTATTTGTTGGAACGATTGTTGTTACAATTAAAAACTGCCATTTTTGTATATATAAGTGATGTTGAATCGACTCTACCGACTTTTAACCCCAATGATTGGTTATTAATGGAATCATTAATTCATTTATTATTTACATTTATTTTTGCTGGAAATAAAGTCATTATGGGATTTTTATAAAGAAATTGCAACAACATCAAATATTGACTAAACTGAAGAACCTATGTCTCTTAACAATACAGATTTGGATGACTACCATAATTTCAATAAGGATCTAGTTGTCGAATTTGCAAATTATTGTAATATGAAATGTGTTTCGATTGATGAAGGTCCATTAAGTTGGTGGAAAATAAATTTTGAAAGTTTTCCATTAATTGGAAATAAATTACTCTTAAAAAAATATTTATCAGCGCCAGCATCCAGTGTTTATTCTGAGAGGTCGTTCTCAGAGGCAGGATTAGTATATAAAGCTAAAAGAAATAGACTTCAGCCTCAAAATACTGAACAACTTTTGTTTATTTATCATAATATAAACAAATTTTTAATATTTTTACTGTATAATGATAATAAATAATAATGTTAATTACTGACAGGATATCTATTATAATTTAATTTGTTTTATTAATAATTTGTTAATTTTTATTAAGCTATTAAGTTTTATTTTTATGTTTAAACTGTTTAAAAACTTAAAATTAAAACGATCAGAGATTTAAAATTTTAAATAAGAATGGTAATTATTAGTTATAAGGATATTACCATGGGCTATGCTTAGGAGTTGGCTGACGATTTATAGTGTAGATAGATGGTTTATCTCTTTTTTCTATGGATAGGTGTTAACGGGTATGACAGTAGTTGTAGACGAGTAGATAGTAGTGGTTCAATATTACTATTGTAATTACTATTACTATTAGTATGGCTATAGATATTTATTATAGGTACCTACTAGGTATAGCATGGTTATCTTTTAGCTTGGACGAATGAACAGAATGTTTAACTCCTGGTCTTTACAAACAAAAAATACTATGGCACCTCCAAAAACCCCCTAACTTCAAGGGCTTATAACTCACAAACGGATTATTCAAAAATTAAAATTCTTTTATGAAAATTCATAAAAATAATTGATATAACATTTTTGAAATTTTAAACGTAGGTTGTCATTTAAAATTCAAAAGTTGTATGTGGTTTCCCCTGCAAAAATAAGTGTTAAAATAATAAACGGTCTAAAACATTTTGAAATTTTATAAAATTTTTATATTTCCAAAAAGAAAAATTTGAAAAATGTTAATACTTTTTAAAATAATGAGTGTCTTACGTTAAATGGATCACCTGTATTTAATACTATTGTGTGGTATTTAGTGTTTAGTACCTATTTATAAATTTATTGTTTTAGTATTTAAATTTGACTTTTTAGTTACAGATTACAATATTCTTTCATATTCATTCATTATTCAATATTATTGTCTATTGAACAAAACTGTACATAGCTATTGCCTAATATCTAAACAATTGGTATTAGTGTTACTTACTTAATTTTTATTAATGTTTGGCTAAGTATATGCTCAGACTCGCCTTTTATTAGTTTTATTTTTGTTATTAATTTATTGTAATTGCAGAACAACCCAGTGGCCAGTACCAGTACTATTGAGTAAATTTGTAAATGGGTAGGCTGGATACGATCTCCTGTTATTCAAAAGTGTAGAGTCGATAGGTGTATTCGATTGTCTAGCTATCAGTCATCAAATCACATAGGTAGGTAGGCAATCCGACTGCGTCGAATCGCGGACATAATGTGAAGCGTAAATCAGTATATCGACAGGTATGCAATCCACCTGTGGTGGATTGCCGACCACGTTGGTAGCGTAGGGACTGAAGAATGGAAAATATAGTTAGACCCGCTCCCCCGTGTTAGTTGGAAGTGAGTACCGATTTTGGAGACAGTCGAATTATAAATGTCGCACTCATATAGAAGGTGATTTTGTGATAAGCCCGGCTCTGTGGTAGTCTCGTTTCTAACGCGGAAAAGTTTGAAAGTCTAGTTTCAGTGTCTAGAAAACTCCTCATG
>NC_042495.1:19182305-19183110 GCF_005508785.2 Acyrthosiphon pisum
CTAGTTCAATGTATACGTTTGATATTGAAAGAGGAATAGTTGATGAAATTTATTAAAAAAATCGTTTCATACTTTAATTTTTCAAGATATTTTATCTTGAAAAAAAAGCTGCAGCTTTTCATATTTATTTTTTGATTAGATCAAGAACACCAATAAATTCTTCATCAAAATTAACAATATTACCTTTCAAATCTAAAATATAAATTTCTATTTTTTGAAACCGATTTTTACTCACTGGTCTATATATCATTTTATGAGGTTTAATCAAAGCACTATTAGAATTATATTGAAATAAAAATAAAACTTAATCATAATGAGATTGCTCATCAATATTATGTGTAATAGATTCTTCAATTATATTACAATGTACTTCTAATATTTTGTTGTTATTATTTAATGATGAATTTTCTCCATAATGTGTATGTATTGTATCAATCAATCCTAAACTTAAATTTAAATCTTTATCAAATGAAAAATAATCTTTTGTTGTTATTTTAATACAATCACCATTATTTTCAAACTTCATAATCGAATTGAATAAGCTATTTAAATGATTAATTGAATAATTTCCTTTTAATTCTATTTTACTATTTTCATTAGAAATAATACCTTTTATTTCTTTTAAGAAATCTTGAGTGTAAAATTTTGGATTTTTTTTTTCCTATTACCGTATAAGTAATATCTGGGTGTATATACTCAACACCTGATTCTATTTCTTTCCATTTAGGCCATGTTTTATTAATAGGGAACAACATAGGCGCACATTCAGTATTAAACTTGGGAGTGCTAAAATGTTTTAGCTCAA
>NC_042495.1:19183160-19184299 GCF_005508785.2 Acyrthosiphon pisum
AAATAACTAAATAGTTATCCTAGGTTTTTAATATGTAATTTCGTCTCTATAATTAGTACTTAAAATGACTATAAAAATAAACTGTGTAAATGTATTTTTTAGATTTTTTGGTAACAGAATTAATTACTTACGTGGAATCTTGTTTTAAATTTTCAATTCTTAGATACAAAAATTGAACATTTTATAAATTTTTAAGTACAAAATAATTTTTCAAACTAAAATTTGATAAATTTTGTCAAAATTTGATCTTTAAATGCTTACAAAAAAAAATTGTGCCTATGTATTTTTAATATTTTTCAACTGATATTGTAACAATATATCAGGAGCTTTGTATTAAATTTATACACTTTTTGGCCCAACAGATAAAACTTTATTGATATTTATAGAAAAAAAAAACTAAAAAAATTTAAAACTTACAATGTCCGTAAACATCTCAAAAAGAGTCAAAATATTTTCAAAATTGTATGGTGTATAGGAAATGCTAATATAAACATTCAGTAAAATTTTCATGTATCTGCAGTTATTCGTTTTTGAATTAGAACAAAATAAGGAAATCGCTACATGAGAAATCGAGTGAATATCCAATGTTGTAAAAATTTGAATTTCAAACGATCATGAAAATTTAATCTGACTTTCTTATAGATATTTTTTGTTTGATAAAGGTAGATAATCTTATAAGGAATCTTGTATTACATTTTCATATCTTAGATTTAAAAAGAAAAATTTTTATGAATTTCTAACTCGAAATAATTTGCAAATTTTCGTGATTTTTCCATATTTTGTCATTTTTTGAACTTTAAATGCTTATAAAAAAAAACTGTGACTAACGATTTTTAATATTTTTCATCTGCCTTTGAAACAATATACTAGGAGCCTTCTATTAAATTTTCAAGCTTTTTTGATAAACAAATAAAATTTTATTGATATTTTTAGAAAAAAAACTAAAAAAAAATGAAAACTGACAATGTCCGTAAAGAGCTCAAAATAAGTCAAAATATTTTGAAAATTTTATCGTGTATAGAAAATGGAAATGTAAACATTCAGTCAAAATTTCATGCATCCACGGTCATTTTTTTTAAAGTTACACCAAAAACCAAAATCAATTGTCTCGAAAACAGATGCTGCGGAGAAAATTCCCG
>NC_042495.1:19184349-19193621 GCF_005508785.2 Acyrthosiphon pisum
AATAAAAACTTATATTATATAATTAACTAACATTATTTTTAAGACTTAAACAAAATTTTTAATTAATTTCAGGTAAAAGATATATTTTCTATATATATATATAAAAAATGTAAATGATATTAAATTTGTAAATATCATCAAACCATAAAATATAAACAAAATGTAATTAATAAACAAATAATGAAAAATGTATAATTAACTGAATGTAAAATGAATGTCAAATTGTAAATCAACTATTGAACCTAAATAATATTGTTAAAGGTTCTTCGCTTTACAGGCTTATAACCTTTTTTTTGGAGGGGAGGTGTAATGGGCATGTATTAGAAGGTATTATATTATAACCGCTTTTACTTATTCGAACAATACTATGCGGTTCTCCTTGTAAAAGCATTTAGCATAACAACCTATGAGCACAAGACGGTGGTTTCTTCAATACGACAACAACAACAAATTTTACGACCACACCAAAGGCACCTGCGAGTTCCGTATACTGACCAGATCAAAGGAGCTGACAGCATATATAAGGGAGACAGGAGCACAGCCTGATCAGATGTACCTGGACCAGCAAGAACGAAGTCACTTCACGCCACCAGCCATTATACACCGCTACACCGCTACACCGCTACCACGAAATAGTTCTACATAATACTATATTTTGACTGTTCTATATTATTAAACACATATTATTACTTTGAAATTAGTGTTATTATTTCAAATCACAACATCGTTTGGATTCTGAAAGGGCTGCACGTAACACAGGTCAGTCACCTCAGTTATCCGAGTAGGCAATCCGAATTCGCTGGTTCACGTCATCAGGTATGTTTTTGGGTGTCTAGCAGGTCAGTCACCTTCCTCGACGTTGGACGTTGTCACCCTAGTATCGTCGGATAGCGGACAATGTGCGACGTCCTGGTCAAGGCATCGGGAATGCAATCTGACCGAATAGCAGACAACGTATTTTACTGTATTTTAATTAAAAATTATAACATTTCGGGCGCCCATGCCGCTGTGATTTGTTGAGTGTCTAGCAAGTCAGTCATCTCGATTGACGATAACATAGTTACCTACGTAAGCAATCCGACTACGTCTGATAGCGGATAGTGTGCAACGCAACGTCAGATTAAAGATCCACCACGCCGAGTCGTATATGTATATAGGTTACACTGTATTATTTATTACTATACTCTATCCGTAGATTTATTAAATACACAATGCAAACGACATTCGTACCTACGCACATACCCATAACATTCATACCTATAACGCATAAATATAATAAGACATTAAAAAACTTCAGGTACATAATAAGCTGTTGCGTGCACCCGACTTACAGGAGATGGTGACAGGATGGGATGATGGTAGTAGCGTCAAAATGATCAACAGTGTGTGGTTGATGTATTATTTATTTAAAATTGTAAAATATGATAAACAAGTTGAATTTAAACACTATTAGATTATTCAAATTGACGAAGAAAAACCAGCGTCTTAGAAAATAAGCGATTGCTCGAATATTCTCTAAGTCCCGTAATACGTCGTCAACGAAAATAATCTAAGTCGTAATACAAAATATATGATAATTAAGAATGAAGAAGTACAGGGATGTGTACGTACGGTTTGTGAAATCACGTCTGAATACTAGCTACTCCCAGGGCTCCTATATAGTCCTATCCCCTCTCTTACCAGATCCCTGGCGGACTACGTTGTTGGTGTTCACAGTCCAGGGGGCCTTCTACGAGATGTGCCTTTGGTCGGTGCGGGGTGTCGTAAAATGACCAAGTATACCCGCAGCCGTCTTGTCATAGTGCCAATATCTGATTCGTAGAATCTATTGCGCTCCGAGGAGGTCTCACAGATATCTTACCGGTTCGGGTTTGTCAACTGGCCGTTGGCAGACGCTGAGACTGTTGCTAACGTTTATAGTATTGCTCCCCCAAGGTTTTATGTACAGCAGTGACATCATCTAGCTATTTACGTGTTACCACAGGACATCGATGCTGTGTATTATGACTATGTGTAGGGGCGGAGTAGAGGGGTCCGTACGTAGCACCTCCCCCCTTAGAAAAAGGATTTATGTCTCTAAAAGACAGAAATCTTTTTAAGAACACCATCGCATTTACAAGTTTATGCAATGTGTCTACAATTTAGTTAATTTCTTATCATTTACATGTTTACAATTATTATGTTTTACAACGTTATGGTTTCATTACATCAAAATGTGTTTTACAATTACAATGATATTTGTTTTACAATTAATTGATTTTTCATTACATTGATTTTTGTTTTACAATTTTCCATTACAATAATACAAATAATTGATTTTTCATTACAATAATACAAATAATTGCTTTTTCATTACAATTTTAGTTACAATAATGTTCGTTTTACAAATTTTGTTATATAAATATGGCTTTACACTTTGTGTTTGACAGATAATATTGTTTACATTTGTTAACATAGTTTAGTTGTACACAATATATATTGTTTAAAGCATTGATACAATTTGACAATAATAGGTACATCTATATATATTTTTTGTTAGTCGTTACATTAACACATATTATTAATTAATTCAATAAAAGCTTATTTTAATACATATACAAATATCTATTATTAATTATTTATTTATTATTATAAATTTTTTTTTTTTGTGTTAGTTCTATGTTATTTAAATTATTTCTTAATACAATAATAAATGGAGTAAAATCTCTCTTTTTTTTTTTGTTAATAACATGATAAATGTTCTTATAATTATTGTTAATAGGTATACACTCATTTCACTCATAATATAGTGTGATTAATTATATAAAATATAGTTAGTTAGTACTTTATTATAATATATTGTTGACTTATGGTCAATTCTTTATGCTATCTTACTAATATTATTTTTTTTTTTGTTAATTTAAAAGTATTATATTATTTATTAAACACACTCTATATTTTACGCGCTGATTTTTTTTTTTTTTATTCAATTAAACGTAGACTATACGGGAGGACAACTCGTATAAAAATAAAGTTGTCACGCCATATAGCCTAATTTAAACGATTTAGTTTATTTCCTATATTGCGATTTTAGTTCCATCTGAACTACCAGACACACACTTCGTAACTTTTTCAAGCATCCAAAGTTAACAAAGGTGTCTCTCATATTTCAGCCGGCCTCGAATTTTGCATGTAATTTTCGTCCACTTGAAATACAAAAATACAATCTACCACTGAACTGCATACGTCACGAGCTGTAGCCTGTATTTTTGTAATCAAACTGACTATATAATTTTGGTCGCCCCTTTTACTTCTCAGAGAGCGTTTCGTGTTCTAAACGTAATAAAAGAATAACAACATTAAAATGTACATTAGTTCATATACTACTAAAAGTGTTGCGTAGAAAATTCAGAAATGTTTTATTAGTGTGCCATACCCCTGCCTTCTTATTGAGTAGTCAAATATACATTTGGTTAATTTGACATCTGTCTTTGGGTCGTGCGCGTGTGTTATCCTATGTGTTTTGGAACATATAGCACTATGTGTTTCTTCCAAATTTAATAGCCGTCCTTGTTTTTGCACGTGACCTATATTTGTTTCAAAAATTATTTCCCTCGAGTGTAGTTTTTCCAAAATTATCGTGAAGTTTTGATCGAAATTTTTGTCATAGCATGTAATATTAATTATTGGATAATTATCGATCCCTAATCTTTTTAAAATTATTTTATCCGAGTGCCCGTTCCATAAAACGAGTATGCTTGTTTTATTACCGCGCCGGATATAATTATCGATATATACAGGGTCAAGATTATTAATTTTGGATGACAAACTCTTATTTAACTGGTCTAAGCATGCATCCCTCAATATTTCTTTACACCTGAAAATTCTTTTAATTTCCTTCTTTGCGATTTGTAATTCATGGTCCCTCATTGGTCGGATTTGTTCTTCAGCTGGAAGGAGTAAAGGTCGGCCTTCTAGTTTCCTGACCTTGAACCTGTCGAGACTGTTCGATATGGCTCCGCTTATTACGACCATGCTCGTACGGTTAATCATAGAAAACTCAAAATCCATAATTATAAATCCATGCGATTCTTTCCTGCTACAATAATTTTTATAGCGGAATATCATTTGATAAATATGTATATATATTTTTGCATGCTAATTATCATAATATATTTCTAATTCTAATTTCCCCCTTTTATTAATTACTACGCTATCTTAAGATTATATTCTAAAAATAATACTAAAAAAAATTTTTTTTTTGTGTGTTTATATTTACTAGGTATATTACTACTACTACATACGTCTACTTATCTATTCTATCACTATCCCTATTTATTTATTCATAATTCGAGTTCATATTTTAATCATTGGTGGTTGGTTATCGATTGCTTTCCTATCAGGTGTGTCACCAAATGGTTGGGTTTTAACCTTATACTTATTTACTGGAATTGTTGTTTCCACATGGCATCGCGTCCTACTTGTTTGTTCTACTACGCTGGGGCCCTGTAAGGCTAGGTTCACATGGACGCGCGTACACGCGCGTTAGCACGCCACAAAACGCGCGTTTACCATTCAGATGGCTACGTGTCACGCGCGTTGTACGAGAATGTTCTAATCAAAAACAATATATAGTACAGTTCAGACTGTCATCGAGAATGGATGTGATAGATGCTGTGTGTTTGTGGGCCGTCCACCGAAGGATGAGAAGACGCAGACAAATGAGGGAAAGAAAATATTGGGTTCATCCTATTTTAAAAACAAGGCTTTCTCATAGTCTTTATGTCACGTTATATCCTAAACTTAGAGAACATGATGAAAAATTTTTCAATTACTTTAGAATGTCCATTAAATCATTCGATGACCTATTGGAGATAATTAAAGACTCCTTAGAAGCTGATGAAAATGCAATAAGATATTGCATTTCACCACAAGAAAAACTTATCGTTACAATAAGGTAAGTCTGTCTAAATTTTATTAAATTATTTATTTACTGAACAATATTACAAAATTATAACAAAATAAAAAATCAACCTTTAGACTTATAACAAATATTTGTTTAACTACTTAATAAATAATAAAACAAATTTACATTTGATATTAAAACAAAATAAAAAATAAACCTGTAGACTTATAACAAATATTTGTTTAACTACTTAATAAATAATAAATCAAAATTACATTTGATATTGAAACAAAATAAAAAATCAACCTGTAGACTTTAAAAACATTAAAAAACAATACAAAAGAATCACCTTATTTATTATATCAGTTAAATTATTTTTTATGCAAATAAATCAAGATCTGACGACTCTTGAGAAATCTCACTATTAGTAGATAAAGGTGAAGGAGTTTGTAGAGGTTCCATATTTTGGTTAAATTGAGTGTAAATTTGATTTTGACGAAGCGTATCGTATGGAATAGTTGTATAATTTGGACGATCATATTGTGGGTATGCATATCGTTGCATATTTTGTTGGCTGTAAGATGTGGATACATGGTTGGATTTAGAGATATCTGTACTTGAAGGTTGAGGATTAGTTTGTATTGATTGATTTCTTAAAAGTAGGTTATAAATTTCGATTTTAGTTTTTAAACGCATTGCATCTGGTACTTTTTTAATTTCTTTATATAAAGATAAACAAAATAATTTATCTTCATCGTCTTCTTTTTTTTCTACAGTATTCTTGCGATTTAAACTTTTTTCTATGATGTTGGCAAAGTGCTCATCAGCAGGATGAAGTTTTATTTTTTTTCGTTGCTGAAGAGGACTTTTGAAAGTACCTTCTTCATTTGAAACTATGGAACTATTTTCCTCAATCGGATTTTCAGTCGCTGATTCTAAATTTGTATCACCGTCAACATCTGCAGTTTTAAAATTGCTCTCGGTAGAATTTTTTTTTATTGTTGGCTGTAGAAATTGCAACCTTCTATAATATAAATATGACGACTTCACTGCTCCCGATCCAGACTTAACTTGTTTCATTTTTTTTACTTCCTTTACATATGCATCTCGAATACCCTTCCATCTCTTTTGTAATTCTAATCCTAAAACAAAAAATCGGATTGTAAACTGCACCTATATAGTACAGGTATATATGACTCATGTAAGCTGTGCCCATGCATTTTTATGCATTAAATTATCAACCATTGTAATTAAAAAATTATAAAATGTTCAGTTTTTATAACTAAGATTTTGAACATTTAAGACAAAGGTTCTAATAAATAGTTCATACTGTAACCAAAAAATGTAAAAAATATATAAACAGAATTATTTTTTACAGACATTTTGAATTCAAATTTGGACGAAATTACATATTATTAAAATCAATATTAACGATTTTGGTTATTTTAATATAAATTAATAATTAATATAATATTTTTCCAGCATCACTGATAATTTTAGGTTAATAATTAAATAATATTAATAATATTAATTCAACTTACCAGCTAACGTATAATAACAATATCAATATACCTAATTTAAAATATCCTAGACTGACATACCGTCTTTGCTCAGAATCGTTTTTCGTATACAATGATATTATATCATTGAATTCAAATTTAATACCATCCATTATACAGTGACCTACTTGTAACCTACTGTACAGCGGAGTGACGTCCACTTGACCCCCTTTTTTATTTTATATTTCAGATACTTGTCAACAGGTTGTTCGATAACCGATTTACACTATAATTACAAAATTGGAGTATCTACTTTGACTGGCATAATACGCCAGGTATGCCAAATCATATGGATTAAATTAAAAAATACTGTAATGAGTGAACCTAACAAACAGAAATGGTTAGAAATTTCAACAGGATTTGAAAAACGTGCAAATTTCCCAAACTGTATTGGAGCGTTAGGTAAGGCTAATTGATTACGATTCATAAAAAAAAACGTTAATTTAAAAAAACAATATTTTTTAAAGAAATTTATGACTACATTTATTTATATAAATAATTATATTAAAAAAAATATTTTTATTTTTAAATAGTTAATGCCCAGTCTTGTAAATAATATATAAAATTACTATTGATTATTAAAAATATGATTTACAGATGGGAAGCATATACGAATTACTCAACCACCAGATTCCGGTTCAATTTATTACAATTATAAAAATTTTTTTTCTCTCGTTTTGATGGCATTGTGCGATTCAAACTATTGTTTTGTATGGGTCGACATTGGAGGTTATGGTAAAGATAGTGACTCAGGGTTATATAAAGAATCTACGTTATATAAAAAATTAACTGAAAAGAAATTAGATATTCCTGATCCCAAGCCTCTTATAATTGATAATGAAGATACAAAAGTCCCATTCGTAATTGTAGCTGACGAAGCATTTGGTATGACAGAAAATTTAATGAGACCTTATGGTGGCAAAATGTTATCCTATGAAAAAAAAATTTTTAATTATCGGTTAACGTTGGCACGTCGATATGTAGAATGCACATTTGGGATTATGTGTAGTAAGTGGCGAATATTACATAGACCGCTAGATGTAAAGATTGACTTTGCTGAAGCTATTGTAAAAGCCATATGCACTTTACATAACTATGTTAGAGTGAGAGATGGTTTTAATTACGAAGATACACTATACACACCACCATTATCAAATCTCAGTTCAACCTATACTGGCCGTCATGTACGTGATGCTGATATGATTCGAAACAAATTTACCAACTACTTTACAAATGAAGGGAAATTAGAGTGGCAAGACAAAATGATTTGAACAATTTTATTCATTTGTAAATTTTAAAATAAATATACCTAAATATAATAAAAGATTAATTACCTAAATTTTTCTTTTTCTCTTCTGAATCTTCAGGACTACCAAAGATAAGCACCAACTCTTCCCAACTTCTTCTCTTCATCGTTCGGTTTGAGTACTCATGCGTTGTCATGTCCCATATGGCAGGCCTTTTTTCTACTTCGTTAATTAACATATCTATTTCGATTTCCATACTTAAAAAAATATTAGTTTTCAAACACTATGAATCTATGATCAAAATTCGATCGTTCGCATCGAAAAGCGCGTGTTAACTGAACGGTCCGATAATGATATATGGAATTTCAATCCGCGAAGTCACGCGCGTGTTCGTGCGGAAATAGATTCTTGCGTCGTTATCGCGATCGACGCGCGTGTACGCGTGTACGCGCGCCATATGAACCTAGCCTAAGGATTGTGCAACTTGACTCCAAGTGTTATATTTATATTTATACATCATGTATATGTATAATAATATTATCGAAATTACTAATAATCCTAATATTATATATATCAGATAAGAATGACTGTCTGTATCTATTTCGTAACCGGATTGTCTACGGATTTCTGTATTGATCATGTCCTGAACTTCGTCTAATGAATGAGCAATTTGATGTACGTCGTCCAGCTTATGCGAATCGTGTTTGAATTTTTTATTCGGTAAATATAGATCGCCTATCGTGTTCGGAATATGTTGGGACAGCTTACCCACCCCTATTTTTGGTATGAAATTAACGTAATATCTTGATTTCATATCCCTCGTCGGATTTAATATGATATTTTCTGCGTAAGCCCTGCAGTCCTGATTTAACCTGATCAAACCTTGTTTTCTTAATTTTACTATATAATATGGGTCTTTGATTTTTTGGCATGCTATCGTTAATGTTTCATTATTTGTTGTGAAAATCCATGTGTTAGCGTACTTTAATTTATGAAATATATTTTTTGTTAATACTATTACACCTGCTTCACATGTTTGTGGTAATCTATCCGGATTTTTAAATAAGGAAACTTCGCAAGGTTGATTTTTCGATTCGTATTGTATAGGTTGAAATTCTGGGCAAATTGTAAATAGATCCTATACTATAAGTATACCTATAATAGGTATGTCTAATACCTAGACTGACAAACCATCTCCGCTCAGAATCGTTTTTCTTATACAGTGATATTATATCATTGAATTCAAATTTAATACCTACTATCCATTATACATTTATACAGTGACCCACTTGTAACCTACTGTACAGCAGAGCAACATCCACTTACCCACCTTTTTTTCTTACTTAATTATTATAATACCATAATTATTGTTATAATAATTTATTCAAACAGTATAATATTGTAATTGGTAATAATCATTATACTGGGTGATTCTTTTATCATAGAACACTCATTATTTCAGAAAGTGTACATTTTTTTACATAGTTTCAAGTCGCTTATAAAACAATGAGCGGAAAAGTGGATAAACGGGGGTAACCCCGTACCACTCGACTCCGCTCAACTAATCTTTGAATATTTATA
>NC_042495.1:19194241-19208671 GCF_005508785.2 Acyrthosiphon pisum
TTTTTTTAAAATCCCAAATAGTTCGATAATTCAATAAATACGGCTTATTGAAGCGGTGTACAGCAAAACTATCTATTACAAAAATTATAGAGAAGAATTTTTTTTAACAATCGTAAGAAGCCCGATTTTCGATATTTTTATTAATTAGTTGAATAATTAATCGATAAAAAGTTAAAACCCGTGTTAATTTACCATGTGATATTGGACGATTGGAATACGATATCAAAAATCGGATTTCTTACGATTGTTAAAAAAATTCTCCTCTACAATTTTTATAATAGGTAGTTTTGTTGTAAACCACTTCAATAAGCCGTATTACTTGAAGAACAAAAATATAGTTTTTATTAGTATACAATTTGGATACGAATATAAAATATAAAACCGAACCAAATGAAATAATATTTGTCATAAAATAATATTATATTATAATAATAATCGTTTTCTTATCTGGGTATTTATAAACTATGTACCGGCGCACGGCTGTGATAGAAAACCTGTTTTGACCTATGGTGCGGTACTGTCGTTATCGCGCGCGGGGTGATGGTAAATGAACATCTAGTAACGAATGCTGCCGCTGTTTGTGGGCGCAGCACATGACGAACGTAATTAATGGACGAGCGTATTTTTTTAACCGAAAAACAGGGTTTCGTAATTCAAATAATACGGCGTTGTGATGCGTTTTACAGTATAAATACCTATTACGAAAATTGTAGAGGAGAATTTTTTCTAGAATCGTAAGAAGCCCGATTTTTGATACCTTGTTCCAATCTTCCAATATCGCATGGTAAATTAACACGTTTTTTTTTTACTTTTTATCGATTAATTATTCAACTAATTAATAAAAATATCGAAAATCGGGCTTCTTACGATTGTTAAGAAAGTTCTCCTCTACAATTTTTATAATAAGTATTTTTACTGTAAACCGCTTCAATAAGCCGTATTACTTGAATTACGAAACCATGTTTTTATGCCATATTTCGTCTACTAGTGCGCCCTCTTAACAACGAGTCCGGCAGAAGAGGACTGTGAGCGTATTTATCGTTCTACGACTACACGAGAATCAGACGGTCGATATGTTGTACATTTACCATTCAATTGCAAACCGCCGCAGCTTGGACAGTCACGACAAATGGCCCTCAACCGGCTTTATCGTTTAGAATCCCGATTAGATAAGTTGCCGCAGTTACGACAACAATACAATACTGCCATGCAGGATTATCTCGATAGCGGTCACATGCAAATAGTACCAGAAGCCACACCCGAACCGGAACAGGCTTATTACACTCCACATCAAGTAGTGATTAAACCTGACAGTACTACTACAAAAGTGAGAGTTGTGTACGATGCGTCAGCTACTACTTCGAACGGGAAGTCGTTGAATGACAACCTTTATCCTGGTAAAAAATTACAACAAGACTTGTCGGGTATAATCATCAGGTTCCGGGTACATGAAGTTGTGGTTACAGCTGACATTAAGCAAATGTTCAGACAAATCATCGTTACTCCCGCACATAGACAATATCAGCGGCTCCTTTACCGATTTCAAAGTTCAGAACCTATTCGAACTTTTGAAATGACCACTGTGACCTTCGGCCAACGATCTTCACCATTCTTAGCAATAAGAACGCTACTTCAATTAGCCAGCGACGAAGCAGGTGGCTACTCGGATGTTCAACGAGTTCTGCGTAACGATCTGTATGTGGACGATGTGGTCACTGGTGCCGACTGTGTGGAAAGTGCGCTTCAACTTCAACAAAATCTCATAAAAGTTCTAAAGAATGGGCAGTTTGAACTTCGTAAATGGTCCAGTAACTCAGCTAAGGTATTAGACGCCTTACCCAAAGAACATCGACAAAACCAAGATGTTGCGTTTAACGGAGGTGAAATTGAGTTTACCAAAGTACTTGGTTTAAAGTAGGAGCCAAATAGTGACGTATTAACCTATCAATACCAAACTAATCCTATACAGTTTAGCAAACGTCATATTTTATCGGAAATCGCGCGTATTTACGACCCTATTGGGCTGTTAGCGCCCATAACCACTCATCTCAAGAAGCTTATGAAATATTTATGGTCACTGGAAGTTGGATGGGATGACCCATTGCCCCAAGACGCGATGGATGCTTGGAAGTGTTATCACAATGAATTACCACTAATAGGACAAGTACGAGTGCAACGACAAGTTACTTTCACCGGATCGACCTACGAACTACATGGATTTTGTGACAGCTCGGAGATTGCCTACGCCGCTGCTGTGTACATCTTAGCTCGAAGACCAGACGGGACCATGCATTGTCAGCTTCTAATGGGCAAATCAAAAGTAGCACCCGAAAAAAAGTTGTCCATTCCCAGATTGGAATTATGCGGAGCACTACTCCTCGCTCGAGTTATAACTTATGTGCGTACCAACCTAACTACATTACAAATAAGCCGCACCACTGCCTAGTCGGACTCAACAGTAGCTCTAGCATGGATAAAAACACCAACTTCGAAACTAAAAACATTTGTAGCAAACCGTGTTGCCCAGATACAGCATATGACGTCGCCAGATACATGGAGACACGTGCCGACTGCACATAATCCGGCAGACTGTGCATCGCGCGGTTTGACCCCAGGAGAATTAGTCAACCATACAATGTGGTGGACGGGGCCAGACTATCTGAAGAAACCAGAGGAGTTATGGCCTAAAATCGACATAATCACATCAGATGAGAACGAAAAAAATGAACACGTTGAGACCAAAATAGTTACACTGATGACTACTGAAACCATGACCGAATGCCCACTCCTATATCAATCGGACAATTGGCCTAAAATTCTGCGTTTAACCTCTTACTGGCTTCGAGTGCGCGATTGTTTACGGAAGAAGGTCGTGCCAGATAAAGCTGTTACACCCACCACAGTGGAGACAACCAATGCGATGTGGGCCCTGGTTCACTGGACGCAAAGAGTTTTCTTCGCAGAAGAGATAGAAAACCTGCGGAACCACCTTAAGTGTTCCATAAAGTTACGGAAATTGGCCCCTTTTTTGGACAAACAGAATCTACTTCGAGTGGGAGGACGCCTGCGACATTCAGATTTGCCCTACAATGAAAAATACCCAGTGCTTTTGCCTAAAGAAGCTCGCTTGACGGCAGTTCTGATTGACCACGTGCACCGTAGTAATTGCCATCCAGGTCCCAACGCAGTACAAAACATTCTGCAACAGTCCTTTTGGATAATATCGGTGCGAGGTGTTATCCGAAAGAGAATACATCGTTGCATGCCTTGCTTCCGAGCTAGTTCTCGGTGACCACAGCCATTTATGGGGAACCTTCCACGTGCGCGTTTGGACCACGTAAAGGCCTTTAATAAAACCGGCGTAGACTTTGCAGGTCCTTTTAATGTAAAAGCCGCACTGTTACGAAAACTTCGCATAACAAAAGCATATTTGTGCGTCTTTGTGTGCATGTCAACCACCGCAGTGCATTTGGAACTCGCATCGGACCTTTCTACACCGACGTTCATGGCAGCTCTAGATCGGTTTCTTGCACGTCGAGGGCAATGCTCGGATATGCATAGTGACTGTGGCACGAACTTTACTGGTACTCAACGGTATCTGAGTGAAGTTCATGACATCATCAGTTCGCAGTCCTACACGCGTCATGTAACTGAGAAGCAGATAACATGGCATTTTAATCCACCATCAGCCCCTCACATGGGTGGAATGTGGGAAGCAGCTGTTAAGTCGGCGAAAACATTGTTGAGAAGAGTCATACAAGATCAAATACTGACATACGAAGAACTGAACACCATTTTGCATCGAGTAGAAGCGTCTCTAAACTCACGACCCCTCGGTGCATTATCGTCAGACCCCAATGATTACACGCCGTTAACCGCTGGCCATTTTATATCGATGGGACCGCCGGCTAAGATACCAGTACCAGACAACGATGATCGTCCGGTCTCCGTTAGTTTGCGACAACGATGGACACTGGTAAAACAAATCCAACAACACTTCTGGCAAAGATGGCAGCGGGAGTATTTAACAACGTTGCAACCACGCAAAAAATGGCTGAAAATAGCCATAGACCTCAAGGTGGGTCAGCTTGTTCTAATCAAAGAACCATCACCAGCCCTCACGTGGAAAACCGCTCGTATCGTGGAAGTTTACCCAGGAACGGATGCCATAACCCGGGTCGCTGATGTCAAGTTTGGCCAACTATCCAATTGAAGGTCGCTACCTTCAAGGAGGCCGGTATGTTCGGAACGTGAAGCAGTTATACGGCGTCCCGGTTCATATCGGCAAATGCGTTGCTGCAGTATGCAGGCCGCCCGGCACCTATGCCCAGTACCGTTCGACCTACCGTCCGACTCACCACGTTACCTACCGACCGACCGTTCATAGCTATTTTTGTTACCGTTACCGTCATTGTTTGTGTATCTTTCTGAACACGCACCGTCATCACTACCAGTACCGTCCACCAACCATTACCTTAAGCCGTTGATTGTCCAGCGGACTGCTGTCGCCCAACACGGTTTTTATATACATATATATTTTGTTATTATTGTTATTATTTCGTAATTAGTTTTACCTAATTTTATTATTATTTATTTGTATTAATTATTGCCCTTCGCTGGCCAGCACTATTGTGCCCCCTACTTCACCTAAAGTATTATTATTATTATCATTTTTATTTGAATAGTAGCACCCGGTGACACCGTGGCAAACATAAGTTGTTGCACCATTATTTATCTTTTTGATTCTTACATACCGATTATACAGTCCACTCCTACCTCCCGATCATTTACATGGTCCTTCGTACCTAGGATGTTCCTAAGAGATTGAACAGTGACCGGGGTAAAAAAAAATATTTCCGTAAGTTAAAACATATGATACACATAATATAATAATATAATAATTAAATTTAAATTTAAGTTATATAATAAGTTATTGGTGCAGCGACCTTATTACGTAATCGCTGTGTGAACAAAAAGTCGTCGTGGACTTTGGACCTGCACGACACAATAAGCGATTAGTGTCTTGTCGCGGAGATAAAAGTACGGTCGCGCGACGTCACCGTCGTTGTATTTATAATTCGTTAGTAGGTCATCGACTTCGATAGTAATTAAAAATAATACTATATACCTATATAATAATTTATCAGATTATTATTATTATTTGAATTTTCGTCTAACACCACTGCAATGGGTGTATACGAAGAGTCAAAAGAACGTTTGGTTGGTCTTCAGAATAAAATACAACGCGTGTATGACGCCGGTGAAGCACTTACAAAAGACCAATCGAAGACAGCGAGATCAAAATTCAAAATAATGTATGCGTCGTTAGAAAGCATATCTAACGATTTTGAAACGCATCTTACAGTCGTTATACGTCAGCAGTGTAAAGGCGGCGCAAGCGGACCAGATGGAATAGACACAGAAAAAGAACGTGCTGAATTTGAAGAAAAATATATTGGTTGTAAAATCCTCGCAGATGAGCATTTACCAGAGTCATTTGCCGAGGCTAGTTTGAACCAAACGTTTATGGAGAAAAAAGTTCCTCAGATCAATATTCCGGTAGAAAAATTGCCAGTACCTCACTTCAATGGCGACCAAAAAGAATATACGAGTTTCCGCAACCAGTTCGATGTACTAGTACATAAAAATGAAGTTTTTAGACCGGTCATTAAGTTTAGTTATTTAAAGGCGTACTTAGAAGGTGAACCGTTAAAACTTATAAACAATCTAATGCTCAGTGATGAGAATTACGAACTCGCATTGAATATTTTAGACAAGCGGTACTCAAATAGGCGCACAATAGCACACGACCACTTCGACCAGCTTTGGACAGCTCAAAAGGCCATGCTAGGTGACTCAAAATCAATACGACAATTATTGAACACCATTACCGAATCAGTCGGAGCATTAAAAACCCAGAAGTATGCTGTTGACCAATGGGACCCAATATTATTATACTTATTTCAAAAAAAATTGGATGCCCCACTAAGAGGTCAATGGGAACTATTAGTCGATACCAACGACGATCCAACCGTCGAGGATTTCGTAACATTTTTGACCAAGTTTTGTAAAGCGGCAGGTGCTGGCCAGTCCAGTGCAAGTGGACGTGAAAAAGCATCAACTACAAAACCTGACAAAATCACAACACTGCATACTACACAATCGAAGTTCAAAAAACCTAAACCCATGCACGCTTATGCAAATGAACAAAAAAAATCATTCTCGTGTCAAGTGTGTAAGGCAACACCGGGACATTTATTTATTTATTGTCCGGACTTCAAACAAAAAACACCAGCCGAAAGACATCAGTTGATAAAGGATCTCAATCGATGTTACTTGTGTTTCAGTGAACACATGTCGGTGAACTGCAAGAGTACACGAGTGTGTGAGGTGTGTGGGGGACGCCATCATTCTTGGCTACATTTGGACAACAATGCAGTGGAGGACCAATCAAATACTTTATTGTCCTCTGTAGGCAATTTGCCGATACGCTCACAAGTGCTCATGTCTACCGTAGAAATTCTCATACAAGACGCCAATGGGTGTTATCAAAGAGCACGAGCATTGTTAGATTCTGCTAGTGAGAGTAGCTACATGACCGAAAGTTGTCGACATAGACTAGGTGTATCGCGGCAGAAGTGTCATTTAGCAGTTAGTGGCATATCTGGAGTGAAAGTACCCACGATAAAAGCTCGAGCGCAAGTAGTTATTCGCCCTGTACGACACCATGAACAGCAAATGACAATCGAAGCGTATGTAGTAACACAAATTACCGGATGTACGCCGTCCAAACATATACGAGATGCAGATTGGGTGCATCTAAAAGATCTTGAACTAGCCGATCCAAATTTCAACGAACCATTACCCGTAGACGTACTGCTAGGCGCCGAAGTTTTCCCCTACATCATACGAAGTGGGCGACGGGAAAATTTACTAAGTGAGCCAGTTGGTATCGAAACAGTGTTCGGTTGGGCTCTAATGGGAAACACAGGTAACACTAATCCTAAGAGAAACACTACGTTATTAACATCTTTGGACAGTGTAGATCTTGTGTTACGACGGTTCTGGGAAATAGAGGAAGTACCAAATGCGTCAAAGACGAGTCCGGCAGAAGAGGACTGTGAGCGTATTTATCGTTCTACGACTACACGAGAATCAGACGGTCGATATGTTGTACATTTACCATTCAATTGCAAACCGCCGCAGCTTGGACAGTCACGACAAATGGCCCTCAACCGGCTTTATCGTTTAGAATCCCGATTAGATAAGTTGCCGCAGTTACGACAACAATACAATACTGCCATGCAGGATTATCTCGATAGCGGTCACATGCAAATAGTACCAGAAGCCACACCCGAACCGGAACAGGCTTATTACACTCCACATCAAGTAGTGATTAAACCTGACAGTACTATTACAAAAGTGAGAGTTGTGTACGATGCGTCAGCTACTACTTCGAACGGGAAGTCGTTGAATGACAACCTTTATCCTGGTAAAAAATTACAACAAGACTTGCCGGGTATAATCATCAGGTTCCGGGTACATGAAGTTGTGGTTACAGCTGACATTAAGCAAATGTTCAGACAAATCATCGTTACTCCCGCACATAGACAATATCAGTGGCTCCTTTACCGATTTCAAAGTTCAGAACCTATTCGAACTTTTGAAATGACCACTGTGACCTTCAGCCAACGATCTTCACCATTCTTAGCAATAAGAACGCTACTTCAATTGGCCAGCGACGAAGCAGGTGGCTACTCGGATGTTCAATGAGTTCTGCGTAACGATCTGTATGTGGACGATGTGGTCACTGGTGCCGACTGTGTGGAAAGTGCGCTTCAATTTCAACAAAATCTCATAAAAGTTCTAAAGAATGGGCAGTTTGAACTTCGTAAATGGTCCAGTAACTCGGCTAAGGTATTAGACGCCTTACCCAAAGAACATCGACAAAACCAAGACGTTGCGTTTAACGGAGGTGAAATTGAGTTTACCAAAGTACTTGGTTTAAAATGGGAGCCAATTAGTGACGTATTAACCTATCAATACCAAACTAATCCTATACAGTTTAGCAAACGTCATATTTTATCGGAAATCGCGCGTATTTACGACCCTATTGGGCTGTTAGCGCCCATAACCACTCATCTCAAGAAGCTTATGAAATATTTATGGTCACTGGGAGTTGGATGGGATGACCCATTGCCCCAAGACGCGATGGATGCTTGGAAGTGTTATCACAATGAATTACCACTAATAGGACAAGTACTAGTGCGACGACAAGTTACTTGCACCGGATCGACCTACGAACTACATGGATTTTGTGACAGCTCGGAGATTGCCTACGCCGCTGCTGTGTACATCTTAGCTCGAAGACCAGACGGGACCATGCATTGTCAGCTTCTAATGGGCAAATCAAAAGTAGCACCCGAAAAAAAGTTGTCCATTCCCAGATTGGAATTATGCGGAGCACTACTCCTCGCTCGAGTTATCACTTATGTACGTACCAACCTAACTACATTACAAATAAGCCGCACCACTGCCTGGTTGGACTCAACAGTAGCTCTAGCATGGATAAAAACACCAACTTCGAAACTAAAAACATTTGTAGCAAACCGTGTTGCCCAGATACAGCATATGACGTCGCCAGATACATGGAGACACGTGCCGACTGCACATAATCCGGCAGACTGTGCATCGCGCGGTTTGACCCCAGGAGAATTAGTCAACCATACAATGTGGTGGACGGGGCCAGACTATCTGAAGAAACCAGAGGAGTTATGGCCTAAAATCGACATAATCACATCAGATGAGAACGAAAAAAATGAACACGTTGAGACCAAAATAGTTACACTGATGACTACTGAAACCATGACCGAATGCCCACTCCTATATCAATCGGACAATTGGCCTAAAATTCTGCGTTTAACCTCTTACTGGCTTCGAGTGCGCGATTGTTTACGGAAGAAGGTCGTGCCAGATAAAGCTGTTACACCCACCACAGTGGAGACAACCAATGCGATGTGGGCCCTGGTTCACTGGACGCAAAGAGTTTTCTTCGCAGAAGAGATAGAAAACCTGCGGAACCACCTTAAGTGTTCCATAAAGTTACGGAAATTGGCCCCTTTTTTGGACAAACAGAATCTACTTCGAGTGGGAGGACGCCTGCGACATTCAGATTTGCCCTACAATGAAAAATACCCAGTGCTTTTGCCTAAAGAAGCTCGCTTGACGGCAGTTCTGATTGACCACGTGCACCGTAGTAATTGCCATCCAGGTCCCAACGCAGTACAAAACATTCTGCAACAGTCCTTTTGGATAATATCGGTGCGAGGTGTTATCCGAAAGAGAATACATCGTTGCATACCTTGCTTCCGAGCTAGTCCTCGGTCACCACAGCCATTTATGGGGAACCTTCCACGTGCGCATTTGGACCACGTAAAGGCCTTTAATAAAACCGGCGTAGACTTTGCAGGTCCTTTTAATGTAAAGGCCGCACTGTTACGAAAACTTCGCATAACAAAAGCATATTTGTGCGTCTTTGTGTGCATGTCAACCACCGCAGTGCATTTGGAACTCGCATCGGACCTTTCTACACCGACGTTCATGGCAGCTCTAGATCGGTTTCTTGCACGTCGAGGGCAATGCTCGGATATGCATAGTGACTGTGGCACGAACTTTACTGGTACTCAATGGTATCTGAGTGAAGTTCATGACATCATCAGTTCGCAGTCCTACACGCGTCATGTAACTGAGAAGCAGATAACATGGCATTTTAATCCACCATCAGCCCCTCACATGGGTGGAATGTGGGAAGCAGCTGTTAAGTCGGCGAAAACATTGTTGAGAAGAGTCATACAAGATCAAATACTGACATACGAAGAGCTGAACACCATTTTGCATCGAGTAGAAGCGTCTCTAAACTCACGACCCCTCGGTGCATTATCGTCAGACCCCAATGATTACACGCCGTTAACCGCTGGCCATTTTATATCGATGGGACCGCCGGCTAAGATACCAGTACCAGACAACGATGATCGTCCGGTCTCCGTCAGTTTGCGACAACGATGGACACTGGTTAAACAAATCCAACAACACTTCTGGCAAAGATGGCAGCGGGAGTATTTAACAACGTTGCAACCACGCAAAAAATGGCTGAAAATAGCCATAGACCTCAAGGTGGGTCAGCTTGTTCTAATCAAAGAACCATCACCAGCCCTCACGTGGAAAACCGCTCGTATCGTGGAAGTTTACCCAGGAACGGATGCCATAACCCGGGTCGCTGATGTCAAGTTGGCCAACGGCACCGTTCTACGTCGTCCCGTGGTCAAGCTGTGCCCTTTGCCACTATCCAATTGAAGGTCGCTACCTTCAAGGAGGCCGGTATGTTCGGAACGTGAAGCAGTTATACGGCGTCCCGGTTCATATCGGCAAATGCGTTGCTGCAGTATGCAGGCCGCCCGGCACCTATGCCCAGTACCGTTCGACCTACCGTCCAACTCACCACGTTACCTACCGACCGACCGTTCATAGCTATTTTTGTTACCGTTACCGTCATTGTTTGTGTATCTTTCTGAACACGCACCGTCATCACTACCAGTACCGTCCACCAACCATTACCTTAAGCCGTTGATTGTCCAGCGGACTGCTGTCGCCCAACACGGTTTTTATATACATATATATTTTGTTATTATTGTTATTATTTCGTAATTAGTTTTACCTAATTTTATTATTATTTATTTGTATTAATTATTGCCCTCCGCTGGCCAGCACTATTGTGCCCCCTACTTCACCTAAAGTATTATTATTATTATCATTTTTATTTGAATAGTAGCACCCGGTGACACCGTGGCAAACATAAGTTGTTGCACCATTATTTATCTTTTTGATTCTTACATACCGATTATACAGTCCACTCCTACCTCCCGATCATTTACATGGTCCTTCGTACCTAGGATGTTCCTAAGAGATTGAACAGTGACCGGGGTAAAAAAAAAATATTTCCGTAAGTTAAAACGTATGATACACATAATATAATAATACAATTTAAATTTAAGTTATATAATAAGTTATTGGTGCAGCGACCTTATTACGTAATCGCTATGTGAAAAAAAAGTCGTCGTGGACTTTGGACCTGCACGACATAATAAGCGATTAGTGTCTTGTCGCGGAGATAAAAGTACGCTCGCGCGACGTCACCGTCGTTGTATTTATAATTCGTTAGTAGGTCATCGACTTCGATAGTAATTAAAAATAATACTATATACCTATATAATAATTTATCAGATTATTATTATTATTTGAATTTTCGTCTAACACCACTGCAATGGGTGTATACGAAGAGTCAAAAGAACGTTTGGTTGGTCTTCAGAATAAAATACAACGCGTGTATGACGCCGGTGAAGCACTTACAAAAGACCAATGGAAGACAGCGAGATCAAAATTCAAAATAATGTATGCGTCGTTAGAAAGCATATCTAAAGATTTTGAAACGCATCTTACAGTCGTTATACGTCAGCAGTGTAAAGGCGGCGCAAGCGGACCAGATGGAATAGACACAGAAAAAGAACGTGCTGAATTTGAAGAAAAATATATTGGTTGTAAAATCCTCGCAGATGAGCATTTACCAGAGTCATTTGCCGAGGCTAGTTTGAACCAAACGTTTATGGAGAAAAAAGCTCCTCAGATCAATATTCCGGTAGAAAAATTGCCAGTACCTCACTTCAATGGCGACCAAAAAGAATATACGAGTTTCCGCAACTAGTTTGATGTACTAGTACATAATAATGAAGTTTTTAGACCGGTCATTAAGTTTAGTTATTTAAAGGCGTACTTAGAAGGTGAACCGTTAAAACTTATAAACAATCTAATGCTCAGTGATGAGAATTACGAACTCGCATTGAATATTTTAGACAAGCGGTACTCAAATAGGCGCACAATAGCACACGACCACTTCGACCAGCTTTGGACAGCTCAAAAGGCCATGCTAGGTGACTCAAAATCAATACGACAATTATTGAACACCATTACCGAATCAGTCGGAGCATTAAAAACCCAGAAGTATGCTGTTGACCAATGGGACCCAATATTATTATACTTATTTAAAAAAAAATTGGATGCCCTACTAAGAGGTCAATGGGAACTATTAGTCGATACCAACGACGATCCAACCGTCGAGGACTTTGTAACATTTTTTACCAAGTTTTGTAAAGCGGCAGGTGCTGGCCAGTCCAGTGCAAGTGGACGTGAAAAAGCATCAACTACAAAACCTGGCAAAATCACAACACTGCATACTACACAATCGAAGTTCAAAAAACCTAAACCCATGCACGCTAATGCAAATGAACAAAAAAAATCATTCTCGTGTCAAGTGTGTAAGGCAACACCGGGACATTTATTTATTTATTGTCCGGACTTCAAACAAAAAACACCAGCCGAAAGACATCAGTTGATAAAGGATCTCAATCGATGTTACTTGTGTTTCAGTGAACACATGTCGGTGAACTGCAAGAGTACACGAGTGTGTGAGGTGTGTGGGGGACGCCATCATTCTTGGCTACATTTGGAAAACAATGCAGTGGAGGACCAATCAAATACTTTATTGTCCTCTGTAGGCAATTTGCCGATACGCTCACAAGTGCTCATGTCTACCGTAGAAATTCTCATACAAGACGCCAATGGGTGTTATCAAAGAGCACGAGCATTGTTAGATTCTGCTAGTGAGAGTAGCTACATGACCGAAAGTTGTCGACATAGACTAGGTGTATCGCGGCAGAAGTGTCATTTAGCAGTTAGTGGCATATCTGGAGTGAAAGTACCCACGATAAAAGCTCGAGCGCAAGTAGTTATTCGCCCTGTACGACACCATGAACAGCAAATAACAATCGAAGCGTATGTAGTAACACAAATTACCGGATGTACGCCGTCCAAACATATACGAGATGCAGATTGGGTGCATCTAAAAGATCTTGAACTAGCTGATCCAAATTTCAACGAACCATTACCCGTAGACGTACTGCTAGGCGCCGAAGTTTTCCCCTACATCATACGAAGTGGGCGACGGGAAAATTTACTAAGTGAGCCAGTTGATATCGAAACAGTGTTCGGTTGGGCTCTAATGGGAAACACAGGTAACACTAATCCTAAGAGAAGCACTACGTTATTAACATCTTTGGACAGTGTAGATCTTGTGTTACGACGGTTCTGGGAAATAGAGGAAGTACCAAATGCGTCAAAGACGAGTCCGGCAGAAGAGGACTGTGAGCGTATTTATCGTTCTACGACTACACGAGAATCAGACGGTCGATACGTTGTACATTTACCATTCAAATGCAAACCGCCGCAGCTTGGACAGTCACGACAAATGGCCCTCAACCGGCTTTATCGTTTAGAATCCCGATTAGATAAGTTGCCGCAGTTACGACAACAATACAATACTGCCATGCAGGATTATCTCGATAGCGGTCACATGCAAATAGTACCAGAAGCCACACCCGAACCGGAACAGGCTTATTACACTCCACATCAAGTAGTGATTAAACCTGACAGTACTACTACAAAAGTGAGAGTTGTGTACGATGCGTCAGCTACTACTTCGAACGGGAAGTCGTTGAATGACAACCTTTATCCTGGTAAAAAATTACAACAAGACTTGCCGGGTATAATCATCAGGTTCCGGGTACATGAAGTTGTGGTTACAGCTGACATTAAGCAAATGTTCAGACAAATCATCGTTACTCCCGCACATAGACAATATCAGCGGCTCCTTTACCGATTTCAAAGTTCAGAACCTATTCGAACTTTTGAAATGACCACTGTGACCTTCGGCCAACGATCTTCACCATTCTTAGCAATAAGAACGCTACTTCAATTGGCCAGCGACGAAGCAGGTGGCTACTCGGATGTTCAACGAGTTCTGCGTAACGATCTGTATGTGGACGATGTGGTCACTGGTGCCGACTGTGTGGAAAGTGCGCTTCAACTTCAACAAAATCTCATAAAAGTTCTAAAGAATGGGCAGTTTGAACTTCGTAAATGGTCCAGTAACTCGGCTAAGGTATTAGACGCCTTACCCAAAGAACATCGACAAAACCAAGACGTTGCGTTTAACGGAGGTGAAATTGAGTTTACCAAAGTACTTGGTTTAAAGTGGGAGCCAAGTAGTGACGTATTAACCTATCAATACCAAACTAATCCTATACAGTTTAGCAAACGTTATATTTTATCGGAAATAGCGCGTATTTACGACCCTATTGGGCTGTTAGCGCCCATAACCACTCATCTCAAGAAGCTTATGAAATATTTATGGTCACTGGAAGTTGGATGGGATGACCCATTGCCCCAAGACGCGATGGATGCTTGGAAGTGTTATCACAATGAATTACCACTAATAGGACAAGTACGAGTGCGACGACAAGTTACTTGCACCGGATCGAC
>NC_042495.1:19208771-19209937 GCF_005508785.2 Acyrthosiphon pisum
CAAAAAATAGTTAAAAATAAATACTTTACCTGAATTTGCAGAAAAAAACTGGGGTTGCCAATTAAAAAAAAGTAAGTTGTAATGCGCATGCGCGTACCGAGTGAGCTAAAAATTTGAAACTGGTATGAAAATAGGTATTTAAGTGCTTCCCTATCACTTCCCGAAAACTCCAGTTCAATACAAGGTCATGCACCTGAGATATTTAGTGTTACCATAAATCGTGATTGTTGTCAACATTCTGTACCTATGTTTGTATTTGACAATTTCAGGTATAAATCTATCGTTATTCCTGAATATTTAAATGATAATATCATAGTCATTGGTTTACAGTTGCAGCTTCTTGAATTAGTCTTACATTAATGTATATTAAAGTTGTATCCATCGGGCAGCTGTAAATGACCTGTGACTATTGGCATAAATATTGATTTATTTAGGTTTTTTGAGGGATATCACATTTTCTTGAATCCATTTATAGATATGCTGTAAGGCACCGTCAACCCTTTGTTTTAATTTTTCCCAATTTTCATCAACATTAACTAGGGCTTTATCATCAGTATACATGAATAACCCACATTTTAAAAGTTATGCTGGTATTGAGTTAATATAAATTAAGAATAATATAGGTCCTAGTGATTTACCTTGTGTGACTCCAAAATCATTGACATAACAGTAATAATAACTGTTATAATGTAAACCTAGTGTATGATATAAGGGTCTATAAAATCTGAGTTTATTATACTATTATATATAAATCTTACGGTTGTGGAAAAAACTGTTAAGTCCATACTAATGATATTTAGGTGTAAAATTGATTTTCATAATAATGTGATGATCAAATGACGCAGATATGGGTCTGCGTTTAGAATATAGATGGAGCATAGTAAAATCAGTACAATATTATTTTTTCTTTGTTTACAATACTAACTAAACTATATAGTATCAGCAATTTGACTTGATTGAATTATAAAAATCGTAATTATCAACGTAATAGGTGATTTTGAGTACAATTGTAAAAATTTAATTAATATTCTAACTTTTTTGCTTTGATTAAATATTTATTCTTTCGTGTAACATGTTTCTGTTATGTATAAATTCGTAAAAACTAAAATTTTTAAAAATTGTTGAGTAATTGAGAATAAAAAAAAATCGTCGTCGTTCAGTACAGT
>NC_042495.1:19211021-19214062 GCF_005508785.2 Acyrthosiphon pisum
TACCAAAAAATCTAAAAAATACATCTCACAGTTATTATTATGGTAATTTTAAGTTCAAATTGGATTAAATTACATATTAAAAACCTAGAATAACTATTTTAGTTATTTTGTTGTTATTGTATAATATTATTCGTGGGTATTTGAAACTTCTAAAGTATACTATTATATATCTATGATAGTATCACGGTTTGTTGTTGATGTATAACGTGTTATAAGTACCTAATGGTCTCAGTCACAATAGGCTCTTAGTAATCAGTCGTGAAATCAATTTCGTCGTGAAATCAATTAATTTAACGATTGACTCAACTTTGTGACATGACTATAAAATATGTGATTATATATTAAATGGACTAAAAATATTACGTTCAATTCATATTAATTAAATTAACTTATGATCACAGACTTTTTAGACAGATTATTAAGTATATTCTACTAATAATGATAGGCGCATTTAAAGTGTGTAATATGTTTATATTAAAAGTAAAAATATACAAGTATTTTGGTATTTTTTTCACATAGTTAATTTTCAAAACATTTCGCTTATTTTTAGCTATAAGCTTTTTAAATTATTTTAATTGTATAAAGTTTTAAAATAAATAATAATACATTGTAGTAAATTTATTGTTTTAGCACAAAAATAAATGTGTGCCTTTTTTTCGGTGGATTTTTTATCCTAGATTCCAAAAAATTGCATGCGTAAAATTTTTTGGTTGTTACAATTTTTTCGGTGCTTAGCATACTAAACGAGGAATCAATTTCCTAAGGTAAAACCGTTGTATAAAGAATAATAAAAATAAAACTTATACTTATATTGTACATTATTTTACGGACTCAGCCACAATAGGCTCTTAGTAATCAGTAATTCGTCTTGAAATCAATTAATTTGACTATTGACTAAACTTTATGACATGACTATAAAATATTAAGTCCTATTCATGTTAATTAAATTAAATTATAATCACAGACTTTGATTTTAAGGATATTATCATCATTTCCAAAACTAAAAATCAATTTAATAAGAGGTTCTATTACTAAAATATTTATTTAAACTAGTAGGTAAATAATTAGTTTTAGTTCAATAAACAATGCTCAAAACACTGCATTTTTTTAAATATAAAATATAATAATTGTTCTTTATTTGTAAAGTTGTTCCTATCATAAAATAATGTTTAGTGATGCTGTACCTAATAATAGTTAATAGAATAAATTCTGTATAAATATGTAATATTCTACTAGAGTCAACCCGGCACAAAGATTTCTATTTCGGTTTTATAGTATAGATTATTAAGAATAAGTATATTAATATTTGTTTATTTATTTATTTTTGTGTATAAACCAAATGACACGTCTTTGGCGTATGGTAAAAATGACTTGGTCAAAAATTGACATTTTTAGCTTATAGTGTTATTGGAATTAAAAATGTTTATATTTTTATATTTTGTTGGTATAGATCAATAATAAACCAATTATCTAAAGTCACTTAAAAATAATGAAGAATTGATTTTAAAGTTCTACTTAATAGTTTACATAAAAGTTGGTACATTGAATATTAAATTAAATTAATTATAATCAGCCCAGACATTATTGTCAACGATTTTGGATGGTTTTGCAATGTTTTGTTTAATTATCTTCCTGAAAACTAGTCGTTTTTGACTTAAGGCACCCGGTGCCGATGCCATTTTGTCATCAAAAATACACTCGGTGGGAATAATGATTGATACCGCCTTGTAGAATTAACCAAATTTCATAACTTTTTTTTTAATTAATAGAGGGAAATATTCTACAGCCCACATCGAGTCTCTGTTTTTCAATATTTAATTCTCAAACTTAATAATATGTCTAAAAAAATACAAGATAAAAAGCATTTTTTTAAAAATTTTTTAATACATTTATTTGAAATAAAATACAAAATGAGAGATCGATGTGGGCTGTAGAAAGTCTTCTTCTTTCAGGAAAAAAAATTGTCATCAAAATCCGACAATTCAACCAAGCTTGACATTTATTACAGTAAAGTAATTTTTTCGATATAATACACCCTATTAACACCCTCTAAATAGGTATCGGGTAGTAGATTAGTGGAAAAGTCTTATAATTGAGGTGGCAACTAAAATATAAAATTTAATTTTCAAATTTTATAGAATTGTGGGAAATTTTAAAACTGGCACCGGGGCCCTTAACTTTAAATTTTATAAAAATTCAATTCATTCCAGTGGTGTATATAGAAATACTTTTTGGGTGGGCTATAATGCAATATAATATGGTTGACTATTAAACGATACTTTAATTTTACAGTAAAATCCAAACAAATTTGTTACTTATATAGTCGTCGAAATTCAGTCTTGTAAAGAATACTTTTATTTTGTATTCAGAATACATATTCAAATAAATTAGAATTAATGTATTCAGAATACGTATTCGAATACTTCTTAAAAAATATATTCAGAATACATATTCGAATACTTTTAAAAGTATTCGAATATTATTCGAATAATTTTTTTTACATCACTAGTTTTTGTTGGTTTTGGAATGATTGCAAATTAACATTTATTAGGTACCTAGTTAATAATTTAAAGTGCATCAACATAATATAATTGCAAATAGTTGTTATATTTATAGTAAGTGTTTACAATTTAATCAAATACATTCTTATTACATTTTAATAACATTACTTTTTCAAAGTTTTCATCACTCATACGACCACGTTTTTTTGTGAACACTGCGCTTCCGACACTAAAAACTCTTTCAACAGATGCACTACTTGGAAGGGGAGTGTTATATTTGATGAATACCTTTTTTATTGAAGGTGTTTCATTTAACGATAACAGTAATTTATTAGGACTTTTTGATAAGTATGTGGATATTTCATTTTCAATAGAAATATTTAATGAGCTTTTATTTGACCATGGAAAAAAATCATTTTCACTCACTTCAGCAATTTCCTCACTTTCGCTAGGTATGGTATTTTGGATGTCAGATAATGTTGCATGCATTTCTATCACAGCTTCAGTGAATTTTTTTTATTGCAAAATCATTATTTTGTG
>NC_042495.1:19214805-19217635 GCF_005508785.2 Acyrthosiphon pisum
AAATAATGCTTAGAAAGTAAAATTTGAATAATATAAATAAAAAGTTATTTTTTGATGTTTCATTAATCCTTTTCTTATTGACGGTTAAAAAATGTATTTAGTTTTAAGTCTTGACTGTCGTTTGACTCGTTTGTTCAGTCTCTCGCACTGCTTTCAGCGGCAGCAGACAGCACCAATGAACGTATTTCGTAATAAGAATAACTAATAATAGACATTAGTTAACCAGATAAGGATAACAAATAAACCCAACTTTCCCAGAATTCAACAAATATCGTAATCATAAGTTATTTATACATTTTAACCACTATTGTGAATTGTGATACCACCGATACGAAAACTATAATGTTCATGGCTTATAATAATATATGTCTTCAGTCTTGTCACAACTTTAAAACTATTTTTCTGGTTTCGGAAAAAAGTATTTTTTTAATGAATAAAAAATACAAATAAAAGTATTCAGAATACGTATTTGAATACTTTAAAAAAAAAGTATTTAAAATAATATTCGAATACAAAAAAAGTATTCAAATACTTTTATTCGAATACATTTATTCGAATACTTTACAAGACTGTCGAAATTACTTCCCACTAAATATAAATAATTGCGGTGTTATTACTTTTTTTTCGTCTAGACAATGTAATTACTTATTAGTTATGACTTTTATTATAAAATTGACAATTGTAGTATATTACATATTTCTTAAGTTAAAAAATCATTTAAGATGTTAGGATTCATAAATAGGAATACGATTAATTTTAAAAAAATATTAACTCATTTATAATAAAATATTTTTTAAATTCAGAATAATATTTGTCAAATTGAGATTCAACTAACTGTACTTTAAATTTTTATTACCAAAGAGTATACCTATCCGTTTATAAATAAGCGAAAAAATAAATATTTATATAGCAATATCATATAACATAGGATGTACCTATTTATCAATCTATATATATAAAAATGAATGTATGTCTGGTTGTCTGTCTGTGTGTCCATATTACCATGAAAACCATTCATATATTATTTTGCGATTTCCAATAGAGTTTTTTGTATATAAATGGTTGCCATGGTAATATGTAAAACATATTATTAATATAGAGTTTTAATGGGCAACGAAGCGCGCGGGATCAGCTTTTTTTATATGTATAGATAGATTAAACCTCTGCAGGACAGAAGATAGGCTAAATTAAAAAGAGAGAGCACCAACCTCGGGTGGTGCTCAAACCGGGATTTTGAGATTTCCGATGGACAATTTTATTTAGACTAAAAATTCTGATTCGCAGCAGTATAATATCATGTATCAGGTAGGCAATCTACCTGCGGTAGATGGCCGACCCCGTACTGTTTTTACGTAATTTTATCATTTAACTTTTAAGTATTAAAGTTATACCAAGTATGTCACTGAACTCTTCCTAAACGACTGGACTAATTGTAAATGCCGAGTCCAGGCGTGGATCCAAATGGGGCTAAGGGGCTTAGGGGCTTTAGCCCCCCCTGGACGTGTATATACTTACATATTATATATTATAATAATATATTACTTTTTGACCCTTAGACTAGGACTTCGGTACTCAAGATATTTCAAAAAATAAGAAAGACTTCGTACAAAATAAGTAGTTAAGTACATTTTTTTGTACTTTAGCCCGCCCCCCTTTTTTTCATTTCTAGATCCACGCCTGGCAGAGTCTGTCCACCGATATTTCCTCCTCGGCCACGAAGACGTGGCATTGTTTTACGTACGTAACTTATATGTGAGTTCAATATTTAAGTGATACATATAATACCAAAACACAGCGTACAAAAAAATTAAACGCATTGAATGAATACACTGATTTCATGGCAAAGTAAGGCGTTATTCGAATAAAATTTTATTTAGATGATTATTTAGATAACATTTTATTCGAACAAATTATTATTCGGATGATTTTTTCACAATTATTATCCGATTATCCGATCTTATAACATGCTATTCTTTAATCCTAATGCTTCAAACAACTCACAATTTTTCTCGTTATTTTTTAAAATTTGTTTTAAAGAGTCATACAAAGAGTTCCAACGTGAGCCAATGTCTGTAATATGACCTAAATAATATTTTTATTTGAATAGTACCTAATAATATGTTCAAATTATTCGAATAATATTGTTTTCAAATATCTTCAATTTATTCAAATACATTTTTATTCGAATAGTTATCTAGATAAAATTTTGCCCAACTCGCATTATAAATTTATCTAAAGATACTAAGCAATTGGTTATTATGAATTATTATTTATGTTAACTTAAAATTTATTAATTTGTTTCTAATTTAAATTAACATGTGCATATAAGTGATGGCCCCAAACAATTATGTATAATAATACAGTGTTACAAAATAATATAAAAGTATTCAACTGGAAAATTTATGCTATCACGTTTTCATAATAATTGCAGGTGTATTGTCAGTTGTTATTATATAACTCGAAATTTTTTAAATTAGGAAAATAAGGAAAATAAATGCTCTGTATCATAAGCATTATTTAATAAACTTCAACGTTTATTCAGAAAACAAAAAAATAAATCGATGTGAAATATATACTGATTATTGATTAGCAATTAACGAGATGTGTCTGCGTCATTCATTATATTTATAAAATATAGTCTTAAAACAAATAATTTATGTGTTTTTACATGACTTAAACATAAATACTGGGTGATTCATTTAACGTAAAATAATAATTATTACACAATATATTGAATTTTTTTGAAATTTTAAGTACAGTTTTCTAAAATTGGTGTTAGCTTTTATTTTTTTCACCTTAATATCGTGTATTGTTTAATTCACTACCTATA
>NC_042495.1:19218889-19219709 GCF_005508785.2 Acyrthosiphon pisum
AAAGGGTGTGTCATATATACCTGAACCCCCCCCCCCCCCTGCGTACACCGCTGACATATTATATTATTATTTCATATACTGTAATCATATTGGTGTTTCCCAAGGTCGTACAAAATTAATCTCCGCAACAATGCAGCAAACAACATCATTTTTCAAATTTTTATAGCGAAGCACAGCTTTATATTTTCCATAAAACATTACTTTAGGGAGGTTCAAATCTTGAAGTTTCTTTAAATCAATCCCAGACGTAGTATATGTGCCCTGTAAACATTTAGAAAACAAAATTGTTACAAATACTTAAGTAGGTAGGGGTGACTGGGTAAAATTGTATCACGTTACCAGTGTAAAAATTATTGGCTATTTCAGTATTTAAAAATATTTTTATAATTATATTATTTATCTAGATAAATTACCACAGACAACCATTACATTTATCTAGATGAGATAATTAGATGATTTAATTATTTTTATCTCGATAAGATATTTAAAGAATTAATTGTATCTAGATAATTCCCAACACTGCACCTAATACTTTGATAGACATGCACTCGCATCGTTCATTTTATAATTTAATCAATATTATGGTAAGATATCATTGTATAAGAAAAACAACTCTGAGCGAAAACGGTATATGTCAGTCTAGGTATAAGAAATATTATATACTTATATCAATGGTATTAAAAAAATTTTACCTATAATAAGTACTTATAATAAATTTCAAATTTATCATATCACAATATCCATTAGGTACTTATTACGCGTTATACATCAACAACAAACCGTGATTATATCATGGATATATAATAGTATACTTTAGAAG
>NC_042495.1:19219809-19221146 GCF_005508785.2 Acyrthosiphon pisum
AGCCGGCGATTATTACTCCCTCTATATTTTTACTCCTCTTTATCTAGAGAGTAAAAATCGACGGGAGTAATTATTTCCTAAGTTAGCCGGCGATTATTACTCCCTCTATAGTTTAACTCCTCTTTATCTAGGGAGTAATAATCGCCGGAAGTAATTATTTTCTTAAGGTAGCCGGCGATTGTTACTCCCTCTATAGAAGAATAAAATAGAAAAAACGTATAAGTATAACAAAATAATATTTAGGTAGGAATGTAGGATTATTCCATTTGTAACCTTATATTAGATGATGATCTTAGTAAATATTAATAATTTTAGTTGTCACTTTTATTTGCAGGCATTGCCAAAAAAAAAATACTTAATAAAAAATGGGAAAATGAGTTAGCAAAACTTGGTAGGCGGGTAACAAGTCCCCGGTAACTTAGGGAAATCATTAATGCAATATAGACTAATAGCGTAGGGACTTGGGTTGCTAAAATAGGTACTATTTAAAACATAACTTGTCAATTAGAAAAAAAACATCTAATAAAAATCATCTTAAATAAAAAAGAAACATTCCCTTCTTGTGAATTATTTAAAACGTTAAGAGTACTTTCTTGATATTAACTATAGAGGGAGTAAAAATATAGAGGGAGTAATAATCACCGGTTAGCTTAGGAAATAATTACTCCCGGCGATTATTACTCCCTAGATAAAGAGGAGTAAAAATATAGAGGGAGTAATAATCACCGGCTAGCTTAGGAAATAATTACTCCCGGCGATTATTACTCCCCCCAGTTAAAATCACCGGGAGTTAATTTCACCGGTCACACCGGCTCGTCGACGGCGTCCTTATCTACATAATATTATAATATAATTCTGGACAGGTGGCACAGACAATATTTTACGATGAAAAACCAGATGTGTGTGCGCGTGTGTGAGAGTGTAGCGGCACGAACATATACCTATTAAATATGGGAGATGGTAAACTGCGGCAAAATTAACCTTTTTCTAAAATTCGATATGACATGTAAGGTGCGACGAATAAAAATATAACATTATACAATCAGCGAAAAGAACGATAAGATACATTTTACACAAACAATTTATTTTATATACCTACCTATACGCAGTGTTGGGAATTATCAAGATAATTTTATCTAGATAAAATTATTTATTTAATTATCTTATATAGATAAAAATAATTAAATAATATAATTATCTCATATAGATAAATGTAATGGTTATCTGTGGTAATTTATCTAGATGAAAAATATAATTATAAGAATATTTTTAAATACTGAAATAGCCAATAATTTACGAGAATCGAGTGATTTACTTCAGTCTAGCCGTTATAGATT
>NC_042495.1:19223254-19224473 GCF_005508785.2 Acyrthosiphon pisum
CAATATATTTGATAGGAATAAGAAAATTAATGTCGCGAATAAAAATTACAAATTTGCATAAAAGAACGATCAACACTACAGATAAATTAGTTAGGTCCTCCATATTTCCATATTATGTATAATGAGAATCGTTCTAATGTAGGTGCTTTTAAATTAAAATAAAGTTGAAATGATAAATAATAAATTTTAAATATTAGATTAAATAAAGATAATGCCCCCCCCCCAATTTTTTTTTCATTTCATTCCTATTCTCATCGCGGTATTGACTTTTTTCGATTTCGGTATCGGTTTCGGACACTGGTATCGATTTTTTCCGATTTCAGTTTCGGTTTTATATTAGCATAATTTTTAGACAGCTAAAGGGTAGCTCACATTTCGTGGATGTTTAACATTGGAGTAGGGTCTAGTAGAATACAACATAACTTGCATGTAACAGTCCTATTTCAAATTTTCTGAATCTTGTATTCTTACGTATATATCCTACCTATATAGGTTTTGGGAACCTACTACGAAATATTATAAACATACATATTTTTAAAAACTATTTTAATTAATGTTTTATAAGATTTAACTAATGATTAAATATTTTAATTTAGCGTAAAAAAAAAAAATAAAAAAATGATGATCTGGCTGATCAACCATGCATACAATCGAATTTTCCACATTGCCTACTGGGTGTGGCCGAGTTGCACTTACTGTATCGAGTGATTTATTTTCGGGGAAATACACTCTCCCACATAAATACCAATTTGATATTGAACTACGTTACTTTTAAAACAAATATTGAAATATCCATATTAATATTTTAAATGTTAAGACAATAATACATTGGTAACCGTATTGGCAAATGTGAAATGACAATGACAGGTTTCCTTCTCTATTTTTTAAAATGGTTTATTTTTACACAGATTTTTTGAATTTTTAAGCTTAAATATTTTTTTTTTATTTTCCAAAAATTCAATTTTTCGGAAATGTATTAATTTAATATTATCTAATTTTTCCACGTTTACCGAGGCTCTGGGATAAAAACCGTTTTTTTTCCCGAATTTTTCTGGCATTTTGATCCCTATTTACAAACGTAACACATTATCAGATGAAAACCAAATGATTTTTGAAACTTTTGGTTAGCGATTTCTCAAGTTCAAAAACATTTGTTTTGAGTTACTGCGAGCATTCGAGATGAGAATAGGATTGAAATGAAAAAAAAAGTTTTCTATTT
>NC_042495.1:19226917-19227709 GCF_005508785.2 Acyrthosiphon pisum
CCAGATATTTTTTTCCCTAATAAATAAAACTTTATTAGTTAATTTTCATGAATTTTATGATTTTAGATTCTGAGTGAAACGATGAATGTATTGATTTTACAATGATGTGTGTTTTTTTTTTTTATTTTTTTTTTTATTTTTGTGTCTGTGTACACGATAAGTAGTCGAAATAATGCTTCGATTTTCGACTTCAGGATCTCGTTCGATGGGAAAGTGAATATCTTTGGTGCATTGGGGAGGTCAAAATTTAAATTTCCCAGTGGTTTTCAAAAGCGCCGGGAAAAACAAAAGAAAAATTAAGGAAAAACGGGAATTTTTACGCAAAATCGATTTTTCACAAAATTGAATTTGGTTTTTGTTGTAACTTTAAAAAAAATTACCGTAGATACATGAAATTTTGACTGATTGTTTATCTTAGCATCTTCTATACACCATAACATTTTCAAAATATTTTGATGTATTTTGAGCTCTTTACGGACATTTTTATTTTCCATTTTTTTTTAGTTTTTTTTCTAAAAATATCAATAAAATTTTATTTGTTGGATAAAAAAGCTTGAAAATTTAATAGAAGGCTCCTAGTATATTGTTTCAAAGGCAGATGAAAAATATTAAAAATCGTTAGTCACAGTTTTTTTTTTTAAGCATTTAAAGTTCAAAAAATGACAAAATATGGAAAAATCACGAAAATTTGCAAATTATTTCGAGTTATAAATTCATAAAAATTTTTCTTTTTAAATCTAAGATTTTAAAATATAATACAAGATTCCTTATAGGATAATCTACCTTACCAAA
>NC_042495.1:19227809-19232765 GCF_005508785.2 Acyrthosiphon pisum
CTACGAACTACATGGATTTTGTGAGAGCTCGGAGATTGCCTACGCCGCTGTTGTGTACATCTTAGCTCGAAGACCAGACGGTACCATGCATTGTCAGCTTCTAATGGGCAAATCAATAGTAGCACCCGAAAAAAAGTTGTCCATTCCTAGATTGGAATTATGCGGAGCACTACTCCTCGCTCGAGTTATCACTTATGTACGTACCAACCTAACTACATTACAAATAAGCCGCACCACTGCCTGGTCGGACTCAACAGTAGCTCTAGCATAGATAAAAACACCAACTTCGAAACTAAAAACATTTGTAGCAAACCGTGTTGCCCAGATACAGCATATGACGTCGCCAGATACATGGAGACACGTGCTGACTGCACATTATCCGGCAGACTGTGCATCGCGCGGTTTGACCCCAGGAGAATTAGTCAACCATACAATGTGGTGGACGGGGCCAGACTATCTGAAGAAACCAGAGGAGTTATGGCCTAAAATCGACATAATCACATCAGATGAGAACGAAAAAAATGAACACGTTGAGACCAAAATAGTTACACTGATGACTACTGAAACCATGACCGAATGCCCACTCCTATATCAATCGGACAATTGGCCTAAAATTCTGCGTTTAACCTCTTACTGGCTTCGAGTGCGCAATTGTTTACGGAAGAAGGTCGTGCCAGATAAAGCTGTTACACCCACCACAGTGGAGACAACCAATGCGATGTGGGCCCTGGTTCACTGGACGCAAAGAGTTTTCTTCGCAGAAGAGATAGAAAACCTGCGGAACCACCTTAAGTGTTCCATAAAGTTACGGAAATTGGCCCCTTTTTTGGACAAACAGAATCTACTTCGAGTGGGAGGACGCCTGCGACATTCAGATTTGCCCTACAATGAAAAATACCCAGTGCTTTTGCCTAAAGAAGCTCGCTTGACGGCAGTTCTGATTGACCACGTGCACCGTAGTAATTGCCATCCAGGTCCCAACGCAGTACAAAACATTCTGCAACAGTCCTTTTGGATAATATCGGTGCGAGGTGTTATCCGAAAGAGAATACATCGTTGCATACCTTGCTTCCGAGCTAGTCCTCGGTCACCACAGCCATTTATGGGGAACCTTCCACGTGCGCGTTTGGACCACGTAAAGGCCTTTAATAAAACCGGCGTAGACTTTGCAGGTCCTTTTAATGTAAAGGCCACACTGTTACGAAAACTTCGCATAACAAAAGCATATTTGTGCGTCTTTGTGTGCATGTCAACCACCGCAGTGCATTTGGAACTCGCATCGGACCTTTCTACACCGACGTTCATGGCAGCTTTAGATCGGTTTCTTGCACGTCGAGGGCAATGCTCGGACATGCATAGTGACTGTGGCACGAACTTTACTGGTACTCAACGGTATCTGAGTGAAGTTCATGACATCATCAGTTCGCAGTCCTACACGCGTCATGTAACTGAGAAGCAGATAACATGGCATTTTAATCCACCATCAGCCCCTCACATGGGTGGAATGTGGGAAGCAGCTGTTAAGTCGGCGAAAACATTGTTGAGAAGAGTCATACAAGATCAAATACTGATATACGAAGAGCTAAACACCATTTTGCATCGAGTAGAAGCGTCTCTAAACTCACGACCCCTCGGTGCATTATCGTCAGACCCCAATGATTACACGCCGTTAACCGCTGGCCATTTTATATCGATGGGACCGCCGGCTAAGATACCAGTACCAGACAACGATGATCGTCCGGTCTCCGTCAGTTTGCGACAACGATGGACACTGGTTAAACAAATCCAACAACACTTCTGGCAAAGATGGCAGCGGGAGTATTTAACAACGTTGCAACCACGCAAAAAATGGCTGAAAATAGCCATAGACCTCAAGGTGGGTCAGCTTGTTCTAATCAAAGAACCATCACCAGCCCTCACGTGGAAAAACCGCTCGTATCGTGGAAGTTTACCCAGGAACGGATGCCATAACCCGGGTCGCTGGTGTCAAGTTGGCCAACGGCACCGTTCTACGTCGTCCCGTGGTCAAGCTGTGCCCTTTGCCACTATCCAATTGAAGGTCGCTACCTTCAAGGAGGCCGGTATGTTCGGAACGTGAAGCAGTTATACGGCGTCCCGGTTCATATCCGCAAATGCGTTGCTGCAGTATGCAGGCCGTCCGGCACCTATGACCAGTACCGTTCGACCTACCGTCCGACTCACCACGTTACCTACCGACCGACCGTTCATAGCTACTTTTGTTACCGTTACCGTCATTGTTTTTGTGTATCTTTCTGAACACGCACCGTCATCACTACCAGTACCTTCCACCAACCATTACCTTAAGCCGTTGATTGTCCATCGGACTGCTGTCGCCCAACACGGTTTTTATATACATATATATTTTGTTATTATTGTTATTAGTTCGTAATTAGTTTTACCTAATTTTATTATTATTTATTTGTATTAATTATTGCCCTCCGCTGGCCAGCACAATTGTGCCCCCTACTTCACCTAAAGTATTATTATTATTATCGTTTTTATTTGAATAGTAGCACCCGGTGACACCGTGGCAAACATAAGTTGTTGCACCATTATTTATCTTTTTGATTCTTACATACCGATTATACAGTCCACTCCTACCTCCCGATCATTTACATGGTCCTTCGGGCCGGATGTTCCTAAGAGATTGAACAGTGACCGGGGTAAAAAAAAAAAAAAAAATATTTCCGTAAGTTAAAACATATGATACACATAATATAATAATATAATAATTAAATTTAAATTTAAGTTATATAATAATTTATTGGTGCAGCGACCTTATTACGTAATCGCTGTGTGAACAAAAAGTCGTCGTGGACTTTGGACCTGCACGACATAATAAGCGATTATTGTCTTGTCGCGGAGATAAAAGTACGCTCGCGCGACGTCACCGTCGTTGTATTTATAATTCGTTAGTAGGTCATCGACTTCGATAGTAATTAAAAATAATACTATATACCTATATAATAATTTATCAGATTATTATTATTATTTGAATTTTCGTCTAACACCACTGCAATGGGTGTATACGAAGAGTCAAAAGAACGTTTGGTTGGTCTTCAGAATAAAGTACAACGCGTGTATGACGCCGGTGAAGCACTTACAAAAGACCAATCGAAGACAGCGAGATCAAAATTCAAAATAATGTATGCGTCGTTAGAAAGCATATCTAACGATTTTGAAACGCATCTTAAAGTCGTTATACGTCAGCAGTGTAAAGGCGGCGCAAGCGGACCAGATGGAATAGACACAGAAAAAGAACGTGCTGAATTTGAAGAAAAATATATTGGTTGTAAAATCCTCGCAGATGAGCATTTACCAGAGTCATTTGCCGAGGCTAGTTTGAACCAAACGTTTATGGAGAAAAAAGTTCCTCAGATCAATATTCCGGTAGAAAAATTGCCAGTACCTCACTTCAATGGCGACCAAAAAGAATATACGAGTTTCCGCAACCAGTTCGATGTACTAGTACATAATAATGAAGTTTTTAGACCGGTCATTAAGTTTAGTTATTTAAAGGCGTACTTAGAAGGTGAACCGTTAAAACTTATAAACAATCTAATGCTCAGTGATGAGAATTACGAACTAGCATTGAATATTTTAGACAAGCGGTACTCAAATAGGCGCACAATAGCACACGACCACTTCGACCAGCTTTGGACAGCTCAAAAGGCCATACTAGGTGACTCAAAATCAATACGACAATTATTGAACACCATTACCGAATCAGTCGGAGCATTAAAAACCCAGAAGTATGCTGTTGACCAATGGGACCCAATATTATTATACTTATTTCAAAAAAAATTGAATGCCCCACTAAGAGGTCAATGGGAACTATTAGTCGATACCAACGACGATCCAACCGTCGAGGACTTCGTAACATTTTTGACCAAGTTTTGTAAAGCGGCAGGTGCTGGCCAGTCCAGTGCAAGTGGACGTGAAAAAGCATCAACTACAAAACCTGACAAAATCACAACACTGCATACTACACAATCGAAGTTCAAAAAACCTAAACCCATGCACGCTTATGCAAATGAACAAAAAAAATCATTCTCGTGTCAAGTGTGTAAGGCAACACCGGGACATTTATTTATTTATTGTCCGGACTTCAAACAAAAAACACCAGCCGAAAGACATCAGTTGATAAAGGATCTCAATCGATGTTACTTGTGTTTCAGTGAACACATGTCGGTGAACTGCAAGAGTACACGAGTGTGTGAGGTGTGTGGGGGACGCCATCATTCTTGGCTACATTTGGACAACAATGCAGTGGAGGACCAATCAAATACTTTATTGTCCTCTGTAGGCAATTTGCCGATACGCTCACAAGTGCTCATGTCTACCGTAGAAATTCTCATACAAGACGCCAATGGGTGTTATCAAAGAGCACGAGCATTGTTAGATTCTGCTAGTGAGAGTAGCTACATGACCGAAAGTTGTCGACATAGACTAGGTGTATCGCGGCAGAAGTGTCATTTAGCAGTTAGTGGCATATCTGGAGTGAAAGTACCCACGATAAAAGCTCGAGCGCAAGTAGTTATTCGCCCTGTACGACACCATGAACAGCAAATGACAATCGAAGCGTATGTAGTAACACAAATTACCGGATGTACGCCGTCCAAACATATACGAGATGCAGATTGGGTGCATCTAAAAGATCTTGAACTAGCCGATCCAAATTTCAACGAACCATTACCCGTAGACGTACTGCTAGGCGCCGAAGTTTTCCCCTACATCATACGAAGTGGGCGACGGGAAAATTTACTAAGTGAGCCAGTTGGTATCGAAACAGTGTTCGGTTGGGCTCTAATGGGAAACACAGGTAACACTAATCCTAAGAGAAGCACTACGTTATTAACATCTTTGGACAGTGTAGATCTTGTGTTACGACGGTTCTGGGAAATAGAGGAAGTACCAAATGCGTCAAAGACGAGT
>NC_042495.1:19232815-19233445 GCF_005508785.2 Acyrthosiphon pisum
TTTTTATAATAGTTATACATCTAATTCAGGTAGGTATGTTCTTTATGATAATTTATGTTGGGTATTTTATGTACCCAGCTATTGTATTTCAAAATAATATTTTAACAAAATGTAAATAATTGTATTTTAACATCCTAGGAAAATAATATTGTCTACTAATACTTGTTGTAATCATTAAGGACTTCTAGTCAAAGTGTCAACCTCACTGGGATGTTTCAATCAATGTTTGTATGTACCTACTATCTTTGTGTCGTTGTGTTGTTAACTACCTAACAATTGTCTTAACCACTGTGTTATGACTGTTGTGATAATTATTCAACTGTATTGTTTATTTTACATGACACATAGGTATAAATTTGAATGAACGTTTTAAACCCCATCCACCTAACAGTAACAATGATGTAGATGAAATGATCGTGCAAGAGCCTAACTCACATCCATCATGTTCTACAGGTATATTTATTTGTATCTACTAAATTTAATTTAGTTTAAAATATAAAATTAAACAACAAATCTGTGCATAAAGTTTTTTTAAATAAGGGGTTTTATTTTATCTATTTCTTAATAATTACAGGTTTAAATGTTATTGAATCGTATGAGTCTCCTTTAAAGAATACAAGGAATATTCCT
>NC_042495.1:19236816-19238096 GCF_005508785.2 Acyrthosiphon pisum
GTATTTCTACACAGTTTTATAAACTACTGCAACCTTGGCGCGTCGCCGCGATCTTTTACGAGTAAAAACGCGTTCGAATATTATTAAACTATTACTGGGTAGCTAAGCCAGCAATCTTATAACAATATTCAACTACCTATTTATTTATTATTTAATTCTTTTAACCGAATTATCACTTTTAACGACTTTAATTTATCACACAAAAATATTATTTTTATTATACCTTATAATTATACTTATTCTAGGCTAGCCTTACAATTACTTTTTTTTTCTCAAATTTGACGTCAACTTTTTTCACTCAAAACAAAATCTATTTTCATCAATATATCAACTTATTTCTCTTTCAACAATTATTTATTATCAACCAATTTATTCTCTTCCAACAATTATTTATCATTCAATTTAATTCTTTTATTTCAATTCAATTACCTTTATTTCAATTCAATATTTATTCATCAATTATTCACTTTTATTTCAACTCAAAAATTATTCATCAATTATTTCAATATATTTATTCAATTGCTACGCGCGTGCATCAATTTTTAGATCAGCCTATACCACTGTCTATCACTATTTATTCTCAATAGTCACTATATATTCCCAGGTCAGTCCTCCGCTGCCTACCATAAAAAAACCTAGAACAGTCTATTACTGTCTATTACAAAAATAATACCTAGGTCAGTCTACTGCTGCCTTTACAAAATTTACATATGTTTCCCTAACAAGCTTGTTTTTATTTATTTTTATTCAAATATTACACCTTCACCAATAATATCTAAAATTTAACGCTGGTTTTAAGAATTTAAAAACCAACGTGAGACGTGCACTCCAAAAGCTCTAATCTTATTTATAATATCTTTATATTCAACTTAATTAGTCAACTCACAATACTGTTGCTCCAACTGCTTGGGCCATTCTGTCTATTTGTCTGTCTCTGCTTGCCTGACTCGTTCTTTCTCTCCGGAGTTGTCAAGAGTGATCGGTCCTCGACTGTGACTCGTGTGAGCTGCCTCCGTGGAGTTGAAACGTTGATAGTAGTCGCTGCACCGGAACTGGACCTCTGACGTTGAATTGACTGCTCGCCTCGACCCCAGAAGTTGAAATCCGCCGCGTTGACTGCTTGACTCGCTTCTAACTCCTTGAAAGTTCCGTACTCGACTGCGCCAGTGTAATATTCTCGTCGTTGGGCTGGTCAGATTAATATTCTGATAGCCGTTAACTACGAGTATATTATGATTTTGCAGGAAGCGAGACCGCTCGTGTTGATGATGAAGAGGTTG
>NC_042495.1:19240225-19243628 GCF_005508785.2 Acyrthosiphon pisum
GTAACATAACTAACCTACAAGTATACTATGTAAAACTTAATATATTACACGTTTTTAGGTGAGTTAATTGATTGAGGTAATAAAATTTGATAATTATAAATACTGCAGAATTTGCGGCGGCAATGTAAAGTGAATTTTTTTTTTCGTGTTTTTTCTGTATTTACCTTTCGCTATGTCTTCCGCCTTAAGACCAGGTTAGGCCCTGTGACGAAAATTTTAGTATTTCTTTGAAAATTCAATTTTTACCGCCTTTGTGGTTTTCGATATGACTTAATTTTGCGTTTTCTGTGACACTAAGGAACGTTGTCCGCGATTCGACGCAGTCGGGTCGCATACCTGGTTACGTGACTCAGTCGTTGTCAAACATTGTCTGCTATCCGACGCAGTCGGATTGCCTACTCGGATAAGTGAGGAGACAGACCTGCTAGACACCCAAAAAAATAAGGTGTCTATATAATTTTCATGGACTCCCGAAATGTTTTAAATTTTTTATACACGTAATTTATGGCTTAATTTGCGTTTTTGGTGACAGTAAGGAACGCTGTCCGCGATTCGACGCAGTCGGATTGCATACCTGATTACGTGACCCAGTCGTCGTCAAACATTGTCTGCTATCCGACGAAGTCGGATTGCCTACTCGGATAACTGAATTGATTGACCTGCTAGACACCTAAAAAATAGGGTGGCTATATGATTTGCATGGACGCCCGTAATGTTTTGAATTATTTTTTCACATAACTTAAGACTTAATTTTGATTTTTCTGTGACACTAAGGAACGTTGTCCGCGATTCGACGCAGTCGGGTCGCATACCTGGTTACGTGACTCAGTCGTTGTCAAACATTGTCTGCTATCCGACGCAGTCGGATTACCTACTCGGATAAGTGAGGAGACAGACCTGCTAGACACCCAAAAAAATAAGGTGTCTATATAATTTTCATGGACTCCCGAAATGTTTTAAATTATTTATACACGTAATTTATGGCTTAATTTGATTTTTTGGTGACATTTATGAACGTCGTCCGCGATTCAACTGAGGTGACTGACCTGCTAGACCCCAAAAATATCGCGGCGGCTAAATGATTAGTTAGACCGTGTGCAATATTTATATTTTGGTGATTTGGTGTTTTCAATGGCTGTAAATAACTTTGACAGCCATCCGGTTAACTAATTCACCGGTTAGCTAATCCACTATCTTTATCACTAATCTACTTTTCTTATCAAATATCTACCTCCCTTATCACGAATCCATTATCCTTATCACTAATCCACTTTTCGTATCACACAACCACTATCCTTATCATTAATCCACTTTTCTTATCACAGATTTGTAGAGACCACTACTGCTTCCGAAATCGAAAACACTCATGACAAACACCGGTTGGTTTGGGGGTCTCCAACTCTCACATAACTTAAGACTTAATGTTGTTTTTTTGGTGACAATAATGAACGTCGTCCGCGATCCGACGCAGTCGTATTGCATACCTGATGACGTGACCCGACCGTCGCACATTGTCTGCTATCCGACGAAGTCGGATTGCCTACTCTGTTAACTGAGTTGACTGACCTGCTAGACACCTAAAAAATAGGGTGGCTATATGATTCGCATGGACTCCCGAAATGTTTTGAATTTTTTTTACATATAACTTATGACTTGATTTTGCGTTTTCGGTGACAGTAATGAAAGTTGTCCGGGATTCGACGTAGTCGGATTGCATACCTGATGACGTGACTAGGCCGTCGAACATTGTCCGCTATTCGACGTAGTCGGATTGCCTACTGACATAACTTTAATGAGATACTGACCTGCTAGACACCCAAAAGAAGACGGCGGCTTTACGATTTGCATAGAAGCCCGAAATTATTTGAAACTATTATTTTCACGCAAATTTTTCTTAATTTGCGTTTTCGATGACAGTAATGAACGTTGTCCGCGATTCGACGTAGTCGGATTGCATACCTGATGACGTGACTAGGCCGTCGAACCGGCATAACTTTGATGAGATGACTGACCTGCTAGACACCCAAAAAAAGACGGCAACTTTATGATTTGCATAGCCGCCCGAAATTATTTGAAACTATTATTTTCACGTAAATTTTTCTTAATTTGCGTTTTCGATGACAGTAATGAACGTTGTCCGCGATTCGACGCAGTTGGATTGCATACCTGATGTCTTTACCCGGCCGTCGCACATCGTCCGCTATCCGACAAAGTCGGATTGCCTACCTGGACAACTGAGGTGACTGACCAGCTAGACACCAAAAAAATAGCAGCGGCTATATGATTTTTTTACGGGATTTCGAATTTCGGTTGCGTTTTCGAAAATACTTTAAGACTTTGTCCGCTGCGCTGCGACCCGGCCTGCTCGAACTACCGCGTCGAACCGCAGTGGTCCTAACCTTATCACTGTTCCTTATCACCAGACCTCCACATCGCCCATACACCTTGCTTGAGAGAGACGACCGGACCACGAGACCACTGCGGCTTCCGACATCGCTAACACTCCTCGCCAACTCGGGGGGGTTTGGGGGTCTCCCCCAACGACGCTCGGAGAGCTAGTCCTTAACTATAAAACGAAGACCCGTGTGGCGCCGCCCGTGTCGAAATCTTGTACTTTTTAGGGAACCAAAGAGATTCCATCTCCCGGGCGGGCGGTCTCCGGGCGTTATCAGTCTCTCTTATCAATTTTTGCGATTTTTTTCAAATTCCGAAGAGATTTCTAAAAATATCGACTTTTACCCCCGCGGGGAGCCTCGGGGGGCGCCGTTCGGACCTTATTCGCCTTCCCCGCTAGATTTATAGGCCGCGCGCGGCCGTACTTTTTCCCCGTCGGGCCCGCCGCGGCCGAGATCGCGCGCAAACCAAGCGTCGCCGTCCCGCGTGTAAGTCGATAATTTTTTGGAAAAGTCGAGTTTTACCACTGTCAGACGCGTCGGCCCTCCCCGTCGACGACTTATTTGCATTCCCCGCTAAATTTATTGGCCGCGCGCGGCCGTACTTCTATCCCGGCGAGTCCCGCGGCGGACGAGTCGATCGCGGAGAGCGCGGCGTCGTCACGATTTCAACGATTTTTCCGACTTTTTCGACTACGGTCGCCTCTAACTCCTCTCCGAGACGTCGGACCTCCCCGTCGAAGACGTATTCGCGTTCCCCGCTAAATTTATAGGCCGCGCGCGACCGTACTTCTATCCCGGCGAGTCCCGGGGCGTAGCGACGTCGCGGAAAGCAGACGGCCGATGTCGCCGCCGTCGAGTAGGTATCGCTATATACAGGCATAAATATATGCGTCGGGACGTTCCTTTTTTTTTTCGCGGATATCGCGTTTTCGACGTCCGTGGACGGGTTGAATTCGTCGTCCGCTGTCCGACGCGGTGAGATCGCCCGCTACGACGCCCAGAGCGGA
>NC_042495.1:19243678-19247168 GCF_005508785.2 Acyrthosiphon pisum
GACCGTACTTCTATTCCCAGCGAGTCCCGGGGCGTAGCGACGTCGCGGAAAGCAGACGGCCCCGCCGCGCCGCCCGTCGAGTAGGTATCGCTATATACAGGCATAAATATATGCGTCGGGACGTTCGATTTTTTTCGCGAATATCGCGTTTTCGACGTCCGAGAGCGGGTAAGCCGGTCGTACGACGTCCGACGCGGCCTGATCGCCCGCTCCGACGCCCGAAGCGGACGTGCGAACCGCGTTCGTAATTCACCGGGACGTCGAAACTGCTTAAGAATCAGAGATTTGACACCAGTTCTCAACTCAGTAGGTAGGCAGGTCGGTTAGGCGTAGGTGCGGATGACCCGGGGTCGTGGTTTCGATCCCGGCCCCTCCGGGATTCGAATTAATTTGCGGCGGCCGTGTTAAATTAATTTTTTTTTTTTCGGATCGAATTTTTTTTTCCGCCTTTTTTTCGTTATTTGCATTTTCATATTTAACGAAAATTTTTTTATTTTTTTTTTTTAAATTCGAGTTTACTTTCCACGCTAAATTTATAGGCCGCTCTCGGCCGCACTTCCGCCGTGTCGGGTCCCGGTGCAGTGCGGGGTCGCGGAACGCGGACGTCCCGCGCCTCCGCCGTCGAGTTGGTATCGCTGTATATACAGGAATAAATACATGCGTCGGAAGACTCGATTTTTTTCGCAAAATCTCGCATAATCGACGTCTGAGGGCGGCGGAGCCGGTCGTCCGCTGTCCGACGCTCTGAGATCGCCTGCTACGACGCGCAAAGCGGACGTCGAAATCGGGTTCGGAATTCACCGGGACGCCGAAACGGTTTAAGATTCATTGATTTGACTCCAGTTCTCAACTCAGTAGGTAGGCAGGTCGGTTAGGCGTAGGTGCGGATGACCCGAGGGTCGTGGTTTCGATCCGGACGCTGGCGTTCCAACTAATTTGCGGCGGCCGTGTTAAAATGAATTTTTTTTTTCTGATCGAATTTTTTTTCTGCGTTTTTTTTTCGTTATTTACCTTTCGCTATATTCGCCTTATCATATTTAACGAAAATGTTTTGATTTTTTTTTTAAAAATTCAAGTTTCACCGCCTTTACGGACCTCGCACGGCTCCGTCGAAGTCTTATTCGCCTTTCCCGCTAAATTTATAGGCCGCCCGCGACCGCACTTTCTCCGGGGGGAGTCCCCGGGCGTAGCGGCGTCGCGGAAAGCAGACAGCCGATATCTTCGCCGTCGAGTAGGTAGGTATCGCTATATAGAGGCATAAATATATGCGTCGGGACGTTCGATTTTTTTCACGAACATCGCGTTTTCGACGTCCGAGGGCGGCGAAGCTGGTAGTCCGCCGTCCGACGCCCGAAGTGGACGTGCGGATCGCGTCCGTAATTCGCCGGGACGGCGGAACGACTTAAGCAGGTCGGTTAGGCGTAGGTGTGGATGACTCGGGGATCGTGGTTTAGATATCGATCGCCGGGAATATCGTTAATTTGCGGCGGCCGCGGGCTGTGTTAAATTGAATTTTTTTTTTCTTATTTTTTTTTCCGTTATTTATCTTTCGCTATCAGTTCCGCCTCTATCAAATATAACGAAATTTTTCTCGATGAGCTGCGTTATTATATTATATTTTCAGCCTTTTGTCCTTTCGCTTATTCGGTCGCGCCGTATTTGTATATTTGATTTGGCATAAATATACACGATATAGCCACAGGTCTGTAGCCAGTAGGTAGGTACATGCATATTATAATAATAAATAAAATATAAATGTATAAATATTAAGATTCGATACGGTGGTTGGGTCGGGTCAGTTAAGTTATATATTAATTATATATGACCGCTATTATGCCATAGTATGATTTTAAATGAACATAAAATCAAATTAATAAACAACACTATTTAGGTATTTAATATTATGTGCATAAGGGACATGCGCTCGATTATGTGGTTAAATATTAAATATATAATATACTATGTAGTATGTACTTTATATTATATTACTGTTTTTAGGTGAGTCACATTTGGTTAAAATACTGTTACAGATTCTAAATAATACATTTTTTATAAAGACTGGCAATTAAATTGTATACTGATATGACTCTAATAGGTATGACTTAAATAGGTATGTTTAGTTATGAGTATCATACTATCATATGATATAAACTAAAAGGTAACACTTGAATTTGTTATCTACATATTTTATTGTTTATTTTTTATGCTGGATAGTATGGGATGATTCTTTTATACTTGAATTGACAATAGTAACATAACTAACGTACAAAAGTATACTATGTAAAACTTAATATATTAAAATTTTTAGCTGAGTTAATTGGTTGAGGTAATGTAATTTGGTAATTATGTACTGCAGCAGATACTATTTAATACAATATTAAAAAAGTATTAGATCTATTAGAATTTGCGGCGGAAATGTAAAGTGAATTTTTTGTTCGCGTTTTTTCCTGTATTTACCTTTCGCTATCACTTCCACCTTAAGACCTGTGACGAAAATGTTAGGATTTCTTTGAAAATTCGAGTTTAACCGCCTTAACGGTTTTCGTTATGACTTAATTTTGCGTTTTCAGTGACTCAGTCGTCGTCAATCATTGTCTGCTATTCGACGATGTCGGATTGCCTACTTGAATAACTGAGTTGACTGACCTGTCAGACACCCAAAAATATGGTGTCTATATGATTTTCATGGACTCCCGAAGGCCGAAATGTTTTCAATTTTTTTTATGCGTAATTTATGATTTAATTTTGCGTCTTCGGTGACAGTAAGGAACGTTGTCCGCGATTCGACGCAGTCGGATCGCATACCTGATTACGTTACCCAGTCGTCGTCAAACATAACTTATGTGACTGACCTGCTAGACACCCAAAAAAATTTGCACGGGCGTCCGAAATTATTTGAATTTATTTTTATGTAATTTATTCCTTATTTTTGCGTCTTCGATTACAGTAATGAACGTTGTCCGCGATTCGACGCAGTCGGATTGCATACCTGATTACGTGACTAGGAAGTCGAATGGCATAACTTTAATGAGATGACTGACCTGCTAGACACCCAAAAAAAGACGGCGGCTTTATGATTTGCATAGACGCCCGAAATTATTTGAAATCTTTTTCACGTAAATTTTTCTTAATTTGCGTTTTCGATGACAGTAATGAACGTTGTCCACGATTCGACGCAGTCGGATTGCATACCTGATGTCTCGACCCGGCCGTCGCACATCGTCCGCTATCCGACAAAGTCGGATTGCCTACCTGGACAACTGAGGTGACTGACCTGCTAGACACCAAATAAATAGCAGCAGCTAATGATTTTTTACGGGATTTCCGAATTTCCGGCGGCGTTTTCGAAAATACTCCTTCAAAGACTTTGTCCACTACGCCGCGACCTTGCCTGCTCGAACTACCGCGTCGAACCGCAGTGGTCCTAACCTTATCACTATTCCTTATCACCAGACCTCCACATCGGCCCATACACCTTGCTTGAGACCGA
>NC_042495.1:19248638-19249617 GCF_005508785.2 Acyrthosiphon pisum
CAAACCGAGCGCCGCCGTCCCGCGTGTCGGTCGATAATTTTTGGAAAAGTCGAGTTTTAACACTCATAGACGCGTCTGCACTCCTGTCGACGACTTATTCGCGTTCCCCCACTAAATTTATAGGCCGCCCGCGGCCCGCACTTCCTCCCGGACGAGTCCCGCGGCGGACGAGTCGATCGCGGAGAGCGCGGCGTTGTCGCGATTTTAACGATTATTCCGACTTTTTCGACTACCGTCACCAATATCTCCTCTACGAGACGTCGGACCTCCCCGTCGAAGACGTATTCGCGTTCCCCGTTAAATTTATAGGCCGTGCGCGGCCGCACTTATCACGGGACGAGTCCCGTGGCGGAGCAGCGTCGCGGAAAGCGGACGGCCGATATCGCCGCCGTCGAGTAGGTATCGCTATATACAAGGCATAAATATATGCGTCGGGACGTTCGTTTTTTTTCGCGAATATCGCGTTTTCGACGTCCGGGAGCGACGAATCCGGTCGTCCGACGCTCGAAGCGGACGTGCGAACCGCGTTCGTAATTCACCGGGACGTCGAAACGGCTTAAGAATCAGAGATTTGACACCAGTTCTCAACTCAGTAGGTAGGCAGGTCGGTTAGGCGTAGGTGCGGATGACCCGGGGTCGTGGTTTCAATCCGGTCGCCGGGATTCGATTTAATTTGCGGCGGCCGTGTTAAATTGAATTTTTTTTCGTATTTTTTTTTCTATTATTTACCTTTTGCTATCACTTCCGCCGTTATCATATTGAACGATTTCTTTTCGATTTCTTTCAAAATTCGAGTATTACCGCCTCTACGGACTTCGCACGGCCCCGTCGAAGACTTATTCGCGTTCCCCGCCAAATGTATGAGTCGCCCGCGGCAGTTCTTCACTCGCGTCGGGTTCCGCTTGCGGGAATTGGAGATCTGACAGTGCTGTTATAACTAAATACAGTAATTTTCTTTGATTCGATATGTCAATCTTTG
>NC_042495.1:19249667-19251129 GCF_005508785.2 Acyrthosiphon pisum
TAATCATTGTACCTACTCGCTTCCGCTACAATAACTTATTGTCATAATGTCATATTTTAAGTAATTGGACCATTAGTGTCATATGCGCAATACTCGCGTGTAATCCCCTCGACCCCATTAAATACCTATTAAGTATGGAGTACGGACAATTTGTGACAAGTGACAACGGACACATAACAATACGATGATGTCTGATTAGACTGGTTTGCGATTAGGTATTAACAGATACGAGCGTCTAGAGCAGTGGTCTTCGACCTTTTTGGACTCGCGACCCACTTTTTTAGGCCCACATTTTTCGCGACCCACGTAAGCTTAGTAGAAAAACAAAGCTAAAATTGCTTAATGCCTATATTGTATACTAATACCTATTATAACTGAATAAACTGAATATACTCTGATTTGATATCCATTATATTATAGATTATATAAACTGCATTTTTATTTATTTCATCTATTAAACTTATTTTTTATTTTAAAAATAAGACGTGTCGCGACCCAATTTTAAAGCTTACGCGACCCAAAAATGGGTCGCGACCCACCGGTTGAAGACCACTGGTCTAGAGAGTAGAGACCATACTATTATCTATGTTATAACCTCAAATATTTTTCCAATTATTTCCCGTGTGATAAGTTTGCATGGCATATCTATTATCTATGCTAGAGACTGATAGTGCCTACTATCTAATATTGTGCTCTGTGCAATAATTGCAGCTGACATCGTGGTTCCGTGGTTATATGATATGGAAGTATACCTTATACTGGGTTAACGTTAATCACATAAAAATACGTTAGTTATTAAATAAACGGTTAAGGTTATAAGATAACTCATAATTCATAACAAACAGAATCCGTGAGTCCGTGACTCATGGTCGTAGGTATTTTATTTTTTAATATACCTAATTCCCTATTGGTTCTTCTATAAAGTATAATTATTATCTTTATTATTATTTACCACATATTGTATTTTACGTATTTTATTTAATAATTTAATACTTTAATCAAACATATATGTACCTGAATTGATTTATGACACGTGGATTGGATGCTTGGCGATTACATTTGTACAATTTATGGGTAAGTACTAAGTTTCACTAGTTGGTAGTTGCAAAAATTAAAATAAATAATACAATATGTTATTAACTTAAGACATTTTGATTTCACTTTAATCATTTATACATAATATAATATTTTTGTTCAAATGTATACCTAACCAAGGAACACTGGTACTTACTAGATAATACATGACTTGTTATGCAATCAAATGGCATATGACAACACAGAAATATTGCAACCAACTATGATGTTCCTGCGACCCTGCCAGTTATTGTAGAGTTTGTTTTGATGACGGATGATTTGAAGGATATAGGTACAGGGTGTTTAAGTGTTTTGTCATAGTATATTTCACTATGAAATATGTAAATTATGAAAATCTGACCTATGTAAACCATTTGGAATCATAATA
>NC_042495.1:19251179-19251911 GCF_005508785.2 Acyrthosiphon pisum
GAGTTATCGCAAAAAAAAAAATCAGTATAGTGGTATCGGGCGGCCTAGAGGTAGCCCGGCGGCAGTGTTAAAAACAAACGGCGGCCATGTAAACAAACCGGTTGTGTACAAGGGCGCGGCGCGCGTCGCCGTCGCTTAATTACTGAAACTTGAATCGTCAGAACTACGCACAGGTTGAGCCAATTTCCGCGCGGGATGCACCAAAATGACCACGAGAGTCGTAGGTAGCTCTTGGTCAAACCGCACAAAAAACGAACAGCCCTTCACTTAGCACTGAGCGAAAAACTACGGAGCGTCACTAATACGTGTTCCCGGTGTAATGTATATACCGCGAGTAATGTATATACCGCCCAGTGACCGGTACCTACACGTCGTTTGCTCACGGCCGTCGATGCCGTCGGCTCCTACGTCGGGTTCCGCCGCACGACACCGGCAGAGCAAACTGTCACCAAGTCCGATTATTGTACAATTCCCTCTAATACACGACACTGACCTGCCCCACTCAACACCAAAAAGCTCCGTCGCCAGCACCGGACCATCGCCGTCGCCGGGTCTCTACATACAAAACACTTTTTCGACGACGCTGTACCTGGCCGGTGGTGCCTACTCACTACTATACATTTCGTTTCAACATCGCCACTCAGCATTTCCAACGTTCAACGCACGGACCACGCGGCCAACCATTTTTTTTGTTTGTTCACATCCACCGACCTCGTCGAACCCGGACCGATC
>NC_042495.1:19252011-19253117 GCF_005508785.2 Acyrthosiphon pisum
ATATCGCCGCCGTCGAGTAGGTATCGCTATATACAGGCATAAATATATGCGTCGGGACGTTCGTTTTTTTTCGCGAATATCGCGTTTTCGACGTCCGGGAGCGACGAATCCGGTCGTCCGACGTCCGACGCGGCCTGATCGCCCGCTCCGACGCTCGAAGCGGACGTGCGAACCGCGTTCGTAATTCACCGGGACGTCGAAACGGCTTAAGAATCAGAGATTTGACACCAGTTCTCAACTCAGTAGGTAGGCAGGTCGGTTAGGCGTAGGTGCGGATGACCCGGGGTCGTGGTTTCGAACCGGTCGCCGGGATTCGATTTAATTTGCGGCGGCCGTGTTAAATTTAATTTTTTTTCGTATTTTTTTTTCTATTATTTACCTTTTGCTATCACTTCCGCCGTTATCATATTGAACGATTTCTTTTCGATTTCTTTCAAAATTCGAGTATTACCGCCTCTACGGACTTCGCACGGCCCCGTCGAAGACTTATTCGCGTTCCCCGCCAAATGTATGAGTCGCCCGCGGCAGTTCTTCACTCGCGTCGGGTTCCGCTTGCGGGAATTGGAGATCTGACAGTGCTGTTATAACTAAATACAGTAATTTTCTTTGATTCGATATGTCAATCTTTGATTGCTTTATTATATTATATTTTGCTGCCTTTTGTCCTTTCGCCCATTCGGCTCGCCGTATTTATATATTTGATTTGGCATAAATATGCACGATATAGCCACAGTCTGTATCCTGTAGGTAGGTACAATGTACATTTATGTTATAATAAATAAATGTATAGATATTAAGAGTCGATACGGTGGTTGGGTCGGGTTGATGCCTATTGGCCTGTCCATAGGTATGATTTTATATGAACATAAAATCAAATTAATAAATAACACTATTTAATTGATCTAATAGGTATTTAATATTATCTGCATTAGGGACATGGGCTCGATTATGTAGTTAAATATTACATATATAATATTCTATGTAGTAGGTACTTGATATTATATTACTGTCCTTAGGTGAGTCCAATTTGGTTAGCCTAAAATACTGTTACAGATTCTAAATAATAAATTATTTATAAAGACTAGCAATTAAATTGTATAATGATA
>NC_042495.1:19253217-19253667 GCF_005508785.2 Acyrthosiphon pisum
ATTCCGTAAGTGATTGTATGGACGTTTTGATGTCAACGCGCTTGCGTGAGTAACGACTAGGTGTTGTCTAAAAACCGGACGTGGTGCTCGGCCCTTGTTCCGTGTAGAACTTGGTATTAACAACGATCGTACCTGCGCGCGTGCGGCGTATGACGGGTAGCGGGACGCGCTTCCCGTTTGACCCGAGTGGTCGTTAAAAAAAAAATAAAATATGGTCGTTCATTTACGGTGGAAATGTGACTGACGCTGGGCGCTGTCTGCATTGTATTTGAACGACCAAGCCGACTGGTAACCATCGTGTGTTCGAGTGGTAACGTGTACGGGTGGCGGGTGGTTGATAAGCCGCGGGATCTCAAAATTGTGTGGCTGCTGTACGCTGTTCCGTGGAGAACTGCGCCATGCTAGCTTACAGTGCCAGCCAACGTGACTCGAAAGTTTCGTTCGGTCGAT
>NC_042495.1:19253717-19255151 GCF_005508785.2 Acyrthosiphon pisum
ATTACCGAAAACGATCTTTCGCAAGAAGCAGAACTTACTGGAATTGTAAGTGCTACTTGCAAAAGCTTATACAAATTTGGAAAAAAATTTTTGTTGATTTCTGATGCAATAGCATCTATGTCAAAATCATCTTTATTAATACAATTCTTCATAATTAGCATTAGAAATGTGGACGATTTATCCATCAAAGAGATCGTGGGAAAAAATTTATTTTGCATAGGTATTAAAGTATATTTTGGATTTGGACATGAGAGAATATTTGGCCTATTTTACATATTTTAGAATATATTCTATTATGGCGTATTATTATTATATAGTGGCGTCATCTTCAAATATTGGAATTTCATGAAAATAGGGTGAAGACCTTCTCTGACGACTGACATGGATATCTTACTAAATATTATCTCTCTGAAATTTAATTAAATAATAAATGTACTTACGACGTCTGTTGGGACGTGAAGGGGCGTCACCACCACCAGCCACGCCACCACGACCACGTCCACCACGACCGCCGCGGCCGATGTCACGTTCGGCGGTGCCGCCGTTGCCGCCGCCACGGCCGCGGCCGCGACCACGTCCACCACGACCGCCGCGGGCGATGCCACGTTCGGCGGTGCCGCTGTTGCCGCCGCCACGGCCGCGGCCGCGACCACGTCCACCACGACCGCCGCGACCACCGACAAATTCGTACTGACTGCCGGTGCCGCCGTCCCACGGCCTGCCGGTGCCGCCGTCGGAAGGACTGCCGGTGCCGTCGCCGTCCCACGGCCTGCCGGTGCCGACGTCCCACGGCCTGCCGTGGTTCCAGCCACCACCGCCGCCGTTCCAGCCACCACCGCCGCCGTTCCAGCCACCACCGCCGCCGCCGCCGCCGCCGCCGCCGCCATCGGTGTTGAAATACACATTTATCGACATCTATATTATAGGGACATTCAATTAATATAGGTATAAAGTTCAAATGAGGTTTTAAGATTATATGGCATGTTGTATAAAAATATAATTCGGCAATAAATGGCCACTCTTATTCACCATTCATAAATGGTACAGAATTGTCATTAATATTATGTTTTATAAAATTAATAAATTAGGGCTGCACTACAATAATAAATAATAATGACTATTCTGTACATTGTGCTTAACTAAAAGGACACAAATATGAAAATATGTTTAAAATAAATCAAATATAAATAAAGATGCAACAAGACGTGTCCGTTATCCGTTTATATTATAGAATAAATAAATACAACCACTAAACCACGGTTATTTATAGTTTTTCCAACAAGATAGGTACTGATCTAACGCGAGTGTCCAAATATAATAAGATGTATAATTAATTAAGGAGAGCGAGAATTATTTTTTACATTAGATCAATAAAATGGTGTTTCCTGAGTAATTTTTGTAATTAATCATTTGTATATATTTAACTAATTAAGA
>NC_042495.1:19255251-19257009 GCF_005508785.2 Acyrthosiphon pisum
GTGTGTGAAGCCCAAATAAAATAAGGTATAACAGTATACCGTGGTAAAAATGATCACCCCATATCAGTCATATCTAACTGAGAAGTCGTTCTCGTTCATATTGACATAATATTTTATATTATATTCCAATTGATAAATATAAAAATATTATATTATTATGGCAACATGACTAATGAACCTTATGTACTAAGGCACCAAGCCTATATTAATAGATTTAATAGATTAATTGCTATCGAGTTGTCAGGTAAGAACGAAAAAAAATTAATATTCGTATTAGGTGCAGTAAAATAGTGGTGCGTGAACGTGCAAAAATCGTAAAATAGCGAACTTCATTAAGCTATAACTTCGAAACTAAGTCCGACCGCCAAATTCTGACTTCACCATCGTTCTCAGTATAGTTAACTACATAAGTCTAAAAAAAAAAAAATTGCAAAAAAGGTAAAGTAACAAAATACCAAGGTCTTAAATTGTATTTAAAATATTTGAAAATGTACTATAAATATTAACTCTTTTCAGACATCTATCTGTGTTAGTACGTATTTAATGTGTAAAAGTGTACAAGTTGATTAGCCCCCCCCCCCTCCCGAAAAATATCCTGGCTACGCCACTACAAAAACATACCACAGTCTTGATACTGACGAAAAAGTTAAAAAATTTAATACCTCTTCTTAAGAGAACGCGATCCATGTTTTGTTGTCTTCGACTTACACACGTATGACATAGCAAATTTTCCTTCTCTAGTTTTAACAGTGTGCTGTTAGTTTTGATATTAAAGTGAAATTATCTATTATCAAACTTTTAGATAAGAACATTATCTCTGCGTTGCCGATTTTTCGATATTTTCATTTCCAAAGAAGATATTAGTATGTAAAATATCAAAAATTAAAAATTCTCATATCTCGCTTGAAAATTAAAATATCAAATAAAATCCATGTTTTTATCTAAAAATTGTTTTATAGGTAAATACACTCTTATATCAAAACGTTTCGGTTTAGGCCCCTCTAAAACGTACCAAAAACACACACAAAAAAAAACATGTATCATTTTCAAATCAGTGCATTCAACGTGCCTCTCAAAATCTAAAATTCACTTTTATGAATTAAGAACGTTCCATTGAACGTGTGAAACTATACTTATAGATGTATATACCTATATATTATGTTTATTTATATATCAGCCTATTAACCCATCAATAATATTATATTTTACTATTATGTACAATATATATTAGGCATTATTATAAATACTCTCCTGCTAGACGTGGATATATTAATCGATTGGTATGATAAACGTCAGATTAAGTTATAAATAGGGCGTGTATTTAAATTTTAAATACAATAAAAAAACAGAAAAATTCCTTTAAAAAAAATATGATGCAAACCTTAATAAAATGAAAAGATAATTTAAATTAATATAAAATTATTATTATATAAGTTATATAGGTACACACAGTGGTGTATTGGTAAATATATTTATGGGTATACGCACTAACCCACTAATAAAATATGTATATTCCACCTAAAAAATTTTCTCGCTCCGCTCGAATTGTTTTTTCTCAGAAGTCGTTACACTACAATAATTAACTTAAACCCTTATAATATGTTTATATTATATTTTTTTTACTTTTTATTTTTTTATTATTATATTTTGTTTTTTTTTGTAATGTATTACTATATCTGTAAAACTAAAGGCCGTTAAAGTTAACATTAAGTATCTATATTTTATGTCAACTCGTCCGGTAAACGTTGTTATCATATT
>NC_042495.1:19259135-19261995 GCF_005508785.2 Acyrthosiphon pisum
TACTATTTTCTCTTAACCTAGCAATATGGCTATAATTATTCTGTATTCAGTTGACGTTTGAAGACTTGTGTTTATGGTTTGTCGCGAATCGTGATCCATGTACAATAACTAATATTAGTATATAATACATGTATTATAATACATCTACCCATAGTTATTTATTTTAAATTGTACGTAATTTTAAATTTTTTGCCATGAAGACAAATAACAATGCAAAATTATGTTTCTGCTAAGAAACATAATAACGAGAACAAAAGTGTGGCTTCTTCAGACATTATTATTCAAGGACAAGATGATATAACCAACAATCCAGGTAATAATTATTAATTATGACACTACTAGTAATACGGATAATTATAGCAATAGCGATTCAGAATCAAATATCGGCGATTTAATTAAAAAACCGGAGCCGAATTCCAAAATTAGTGTTGCTAGTCTTTTAAAAAAATGTCCGGGACCTTCAGATATTTTTAAAAATATTAACAATGAACCTACACAACCAAATTTAACATTTTATCTAAAAATTAAGTATGGTGATCGTTGGCGTCATTTTTACATTATATATACCTAAGGTTTATATAATATTAAGATTAAAATTATCTACCTAATTTATTTGTTTATCAAATTTAGATCTTTTTGTACTTAACTACAATTAAATGAAACTTGACTATTTTAAGAATATATTTTACTTCATTTCACCCTTATTTATTCATTTTTAATATAAATATAAATTTCTGAAATCGGATGAAGACTTTCGATACACCGATTACTGTATAATATATATATATATATTATAAATTAATTAATGCATTTTCGACTAATAAATTAAGTCGTGCTTAATTGTATTAATTTAAAACTTATTATCGCATTTATAAATGTTGTATAAAGTATATTAATATAATATAATATATTATGGCAACACTAAATAAATGATTTTAGATTCTGAGCGGAGCAATGATGTGTGTTTTTATAATTTCTTTATTCGTGTCTGCAATCACCTTTTAAGACAGTAAAATTACTTAATTTTCAGCATCTTATCTGATGCGAAAGTGAATCTAGTGATTAAAATATAATTTTTTATTCATTTCATACACTCTTGTTATCATACCCAACTTATATATTTATTTATAATTCAAAGTTTTAAAATAGTATTACCGAAGGACACAAAATTAAAAATATTTCATATAAGTACCTATGTGTCTTACATATTAATAAATAATACATAATGAATAAAAAAATTTACTTAAAAATTATAAATAATACAAAAATTTTGATTTTTATATTGACTTGAAATAGGCAATTAGTTAAACGTCTGGGCATTTAAGATTTAACTGAATGTCTAGGCGGGTAGTAAAAAAATACAAAAAATAAATAAATTTGTTATTCTTAGTGTCTATAAAACTACTTGATTTTTTGGTTACAGAATTAACTACTTACGTGGAATATCCTTTAAAATGTTCAGTCCTTAGCTATAAAAGTTGAACATTTTATAAATTTTTAACTACAAAATGATTTAATGATTGTTGTTATAAATCAAACTTTAAACGCTTATAAAAAAATAATGTGCCAATGTATTTTTAACATTATTCAACTGCTGTTGTGTCAATATATCAGGAGCCTTGTATTAAATGTTCAAGCTTTTTGACCCAACGAATAGTTTTATTGATATTTATAGAAAAACAAAAAAAGTGGGTGAGTGAATTTAGGAAACTAGAAATAATTTTAACATTTTCATTATTTTTTCTTATTTTAACTTCAAATTTTTGATTTCTTACATTATAATTTTTTATAATAATTAATAACACATTAGTTTAAACTTTACATTACATTATAATTTATAATATACCTACTACATAAAATATGTACGTTCTGTTTTATAGTAGTATAATATACTTACTACTCCTGGTTCACAATGTATTAAATTGTATGTACACATACATTTACTTGAATTAATAAATTTTACCGTGAGGTTTTTTTTGTACACTTCTTTGAGCTATTGTAATACAAATAATATAATGATGATTATAATGAAACATTTGTATACATTTTAATGAATTCATATGAGTATATAAAGACATTTATAACCTTTTTATAAATGGACTTTAAATACTTATACTTTAAATCAATTTTTCTCTATAGTTATTTTAACTGTGCAAAATAAATACCATGCGTTTATTATACGGCCACTCTGATGATGTGGTTATGTGACGTCTTGCGTGAAACGCAACTTATATATTATTTTAAACATGGAACCAATTGTCCGACAACATTTTATAGGCAAACAAAATTATCCTTTTATGAAATGGTTAAATGAGAACAGTACACGGTATACATGGTATAGTTTTTAATTAAGTACAAATGTCTAATAAATACACTTAAAAATAGGTAAATAGTAAATACAATGAACATATAATAACCCAATATTATCCATTTAATGTAAGACATTCATTCCTTCAGAAAACAAACATTTTTGAAAATATTTAATTTACATAATTTTAAGTAGTTACAAAACAATATTTTTGAAAAAAAAATTAAATTTTTTACTAGTAGTATTATACCATAAGCCATCATAAGTTTTTTTACTCTTTTAAATTAAAACATTCATTTTAATTTCATTATCTAAAGCATAATATTATTTTGAGTTTAATGACCTATAAAAATTAAATTTCAAACCAGTAGTTTGTTCATTATAACTAGGGCTTTGTATGTAAATACATATTTTTAGTAAAACATGATAAATTAATTATTGCAAATGATAAATTTGTTTCACGTGATTGGCAATAAAATAAGACATATTTTATTTTACATATTTTTACATATTTTGTCGTAAATACATATTTTGTAAAATGTTCGCTTTTTT
>NC_042495.1:19262792-19269251 GCF_005508785.2 Acyrthosiphon pisum
TTTATACTACATATTTTGGCAATTTTAATTACATATATATGTACATATTTTTGGTTTTTTATTACATATAAATCCCAGCCCTAATTATAACTTATAAGTAGAGAGTGGTGATTAGGGTTTTACATATTTTTATTGGCTTTATGGAACTTTAGGAGGATGAAAAATGTGGACGATTTATTCATCACAGTTAGTCGAAAAATGTATTTTGCATATTAAAACATATTTTGGACATTAAAGAATATTTGGCCAATTTTTCACATTTTAGAATATATTCTATTATTGTTTATAAAAAATCATATACTTTGTTAATTTCTCGATTTGTGATTTTTTCTAGCCACAATTTTATCAAGGAAAATTTATTTGATTTATGAATGATAATAATTAAAATCATTCAATTCTACTTTCATTTAGATCTACTTGTTTGTAATTAAATTGGTAATGTTGGTTATTCTATTATCCTCAGTCTGTGATTGTACAATAGGTTATTGTATTTAATAACTGATAATGTGATGAGATGTATTTTTAATAATAAATTTGTTTTTTACTTTTATATTTAAATAATTTATATTTTACTAAAAGAATAGTGCATGCAAGTTATTTATTGTTTTTATTGAACTATTTTAGAAAAAAAAAATCATATTATCTGCATACTTACAAGTTTAAGGAATATTTAGAGAATGTTTTAGGGGTTTTTTTTTTAAAACATATTAGTTTATTTTTTAACGACTTGAAATTATGTAAAAAAAATATTTTTAAAATTATTAATAGTTTTTTTTAAAATAATGAGTGTCTTACATTACAATTTAGAAACACCCAGTTAACAAACTTTCTGTTCAAGACTTTCAATCGTTTTGGTTTTAGATTCAGTAATTTTGTACAGTTCTTGATATTTCTCTTTACAGGCAGATTACAAATTAACATCTTCTGAACGATCTTCATAATTGAGTTACCTTTTGGTAGTGGTAAATCCATCAACACCAGAACATTTCTTAATACTATCAACCTTTTCTAAAAGACTTTGTAATTGTTTTTTTGATTTAATAGGCTTGTTATATTTGTAGTTAATTCCATATATTTGTATTTTTGGCAAAAGGCTATTATAAAAACTAATTTTTTTCACAGTTTTATAAGAACTGTCTCGTTGATAAAAAGAAGTTGTATTTTGTACACAATCATATACAATCCTCCAAAGTGCACTAGGAAGTACAATAATTCTAGAAATGTTATAAATAAATCTGTGATCTTTCACCCTAAAATTTTCTGTATCGTCATCATCAATTATTATATATTGTGAGGTATTTGTACTTTTATCTGGGTTTGAATCGTGGATATCTGCCTTTCCAGCTAATGAATAACATTCTGAAATGACTGGAGTCTTTATTTCAGGCAATACAGATGAATTTAATTTATTTGCGGGAGAGATATGTTTTAAAAATGTAATTTGATTGTCAATTAATTCTGGATTAATTACAGTATTAGAAGACAATTTATCTGGCATTTTTAAGGTTGAAGTTGCTCCTGGTTTATACTGTAACAAACATTGTTTTGATATATTATTTACAGCATTACTTGAAGTGGATGGAAGACTGTGTATTAAACTGACAGATGGACAACTATTATTTGTAGTTGAGGATAGGTTACATTTGAATTTTGGTTGTATTGTAATATTTATAATATTAACATATTTTTTTTTATAGTTTATGTACTAAATATACTAATGTAGTATTACTTTATGTAATTTTATGTAAATTGTAACTGATAATAACCGATCCCCTAGCACAAGCTTGGCTCATAGGGGGTGCTGCAATTTAATATTAATTGTATATATTGTAATGTATCACCTATGTTTTTGTTATTGTCTATTAAGACACTTATATATTATTATTACCTTAGTAGTTGTAGTAGTTGTTAACACTGGTGCTGAACCGCTTTCAATTACGGTTCGAATATTGTCATTGGCAATGAACGTAGGCATTTGTCTGTCAAATGGTTCAGTTTGGAGCCTCGTCATATTTTCATAGCTTTGTACCTTTCTGAAAATTCTGAATCTATGTAATCACTTTCTTCATAATAAGCCAATTTTTTAAATCTTCAAATAATTGTAAAATAAACTCTTGTCTAATAAAATTGCATTAACTCACCTTAAATGATTATCATCCCTCGGTAAAAATTCATTAGTACTAGTTTCATCAACATAACTTCGAGTGGTGTAACTATATAAAAAAATAAAATGTTATAGAAATTAAAAAATTAAACCTAGAGAACAAGAAACATTATAGGGAAAACCATTTTTATCATCATTTTGATCAGAACGCTGGAGAAAATTATTTTTAAATAATTGTAAAAACAAAATCTTGTGAAGTACAATTTTCATTATCTTACCTTAAACGATTTAGTTCTGTTGGTAAAAATTCATTGTTGCTCATTACAACATCATTACTTTGAGTACAACTATATAAAAATAAAAATATTATTGAAAATGAAAAATTAAGCTAGAGATCAAGAAACATTACTTGGAAGGAAGACAATTTTTGTCATAGCCTTGGGGGATAGTATCTTTTTTTAAATATTTCTTTCGTCCTGTCCTATAGTTTTCTTCTAAAAAATGATCACTACATATACGATCGGTATCGTTACAATGATCAATTCCATACACATTAAGCCATTCTCTTCTTAGGTATTCATTCCTAGGAAACCTATATTAAAACAAATATCAATGAATATAATAATTGCTAGTGTTTAATGAAAATAATGAACGCTAAGTGGAAATTCGCTAGGCTAAGTCGGTTTAAAATCATCGTACATTATCGAGCATTGGTATAATGAACCATGTCAGTAATACGGTGCTATAACCCATGTGCGATTTTCTCACACTAGTTTGAGCGAGTGAATTTCTAGAAAACAACAGATAGGTACTCACGAATGATAAGTTATATCACGACGATTGGTACTCGCAGAAGAATTTTCGCACACTAGGCACTTGGGCATTATTAAAACTCGGTGTATAACAAATTATGAAAAACTTGAAAATAATTAACACAGAAGTGCAAGACCAATTTGACAAGTCTGTAATTAAAGTTGGCTTTATCAACAGGTACCTATCTGTATTCTATGCAGTCGGAACTGGAAGTGGTGATCGGGTCTTCCGTGTCACGGTGTCGTCCTTTTTAACAGTATGCTGTAAGTATAATATTATAATATCTTATGTTTACATCACCGAGCACTTTATAAGTAACACGAATGAAACCAAGAAAATAGTTTGAATCGAAAACAAGTATTTATATCACAACGACATAAACCGACGTCCTATTTCAATGACGTGTGTCGTACTTCGTATTGTCATATATTGTTTATCACGTTCGTATTATCAGTATAATATCGTACACGTCCGTAGATTATAATAATTGTGGTTGCGAAATGTAGTACAACAGGTGGAGTTCGGGGGGATATCATCCTCTCCGCCTGTTGAACTACATTTCGCGGTCAACCCCCCACGTCCTCCAACCTTGTCTGGCCTGTTCTGTATAATAATATTATCTTAGTCCGTGATATCTACAACAGTTGTAGCCCGAAAGAAAAATATCATCATATCTCAGCTAAACAAACGTGGATTTTGAGATTTCCGATACAAAATGTTGTTTATAAATGGTGCCTGTAAAAAATTCCCCCCCCTCACAAAAGCTAAAATGACGCCACTGCACAAAGCGTCATGTAAATTGTAGGGACTGCACAGTCGGTACATATAATTAGGTAAAACGAAAAATACGAGGACAAAATATACGATGTGATAGTTAATATTTAATACCTAGTACCTACTTAATTAAACTTAGAAATCATCATAATATATTATTACGTATAATGTTTTTGTATGAAACAGCGAAAAATTATGCACAGATCGAAAAAGAGTTACTATGTGTGTGTAGGTACTTTGCATCAGATACATTTCATCAGATGATATACGGTCATAGAATAACAATTTACACTGAACCGCCATGGTTACAAACAGGGGCAGATGTAATGCCTTACATAGGGCGGCAAAATTATGTTGAATATTTATTTGATTTTGTAAAATTAGGTACCTACATAATATTTAAAATTTTATCCATCACTTCAAAATCTTGAAATTGTGGATTTTGTATTCGTTTATTTTTAGCAAAATAATATTTATATTTTCCCAGGAACTCGTCTACGACAACGACGATAGTCTTTTATTATAGCTTATCTTATTGTTTATGAATTAATGTCTCGTAATACTATAATAAAAAAAAAATTGATTTATACGAATATTGGAGTGCACGACGTATTGTAGTATTTATCATGACAAATAAGATCTTATTTGTCATGGTATTTATAAACGTTCGTTTTATACAAACCGTTATCGGTACAAGGTTCACTGCGTATACATTTATTTCCTATTATTAAATCAGTGGTTAGTTAGACGAATAGTGGTGTGTTGTCGTATTATTATAAATGATTTTACAACGATATCTGTCAACCTCATTCCTTGGCCATATTAACTATAGAAAGTGATTTAACGTCATCATTAGAGTATGGACATTACTGATGACTTCTCAAGAATTAAATCTAGAAAAAAACCTATGTAAACTGCAAAAATTAACCATGAATTAAAAATTTAAATATTAAAATTAAATAAAATGTATTAAATTAATTAAAATAATTAATTATTTTTGTTATATTAATTAAATTATGTTTTTCTTATAAATGTTGTTACTTTAAAAAAATAAACCGAAGATGTTATATTTGAATCAGAATTTTTTTTAGTTTACTTAAATGAAAAAATAATTACATATTAGGTATTGAAAAAATTAATTTATTTGAAGATATTTTATTAAATAGTAAGTTTTTTTTTGATAGGGGTGGCAAATTTAATTTGGCAAAGGGCCGGAAAATTGTTAAATCCGCTCCTGGTTACAAAGGCTAAAGCTACGATTACTGAAATATGACATAAATCTTGAGTCTGTACTAGGAAAAAAAATGTATTAGCTGACCCACTGTTCAGATTATATATTAAAGACTTAAATGTGAAAACTCAGTGTGCTGACATAGTCCATGAAATTGTGGTAGCACCAGAGAAAGTATTCTTAATTTCACCCGAAAAACTAAAAATGTTAAAAATTAAATGGAAGGTAGACGAATGCCTAAAAAAAATATTAAACCTCTATAACAATGGGTGGACTCATAAAACTAGTGAATATATTGGTTAAATAATTTTGTATGTTTATATAATATAAGTTCAAGTTATTATAAAAGTTACATATTAAGTTAAAGAAAAAAAAATGTTATAATACGAGGATTTATATTAAGGATTTATTAATTGTAAAACAAGTGGGATATCAGTATATCACTATTATAGTGCAGCCCTTATTTTTTAGTGAACCCCGACACAAAGCGTGTAGTCCGAAATTGGAAGTGTGCACTACGGATTTGAGAAGTGTGTACCAATAATTAAGGCTATAAAAATAAATAGATAATAGTTTTTAGGTATTGTATAGTAATGTAGTAGGTATACATACTACATAGTATACTGTATATTACACTATTATAATCAGAGGCGGTTTGAATATATTATACTTGGTGGTGCAAGACAATATATAGACACCCACCCACCCCTTTTCATCATAGAAATTATAAATACGCTTTCAACAATTTCAGCTACGATTATCATTTATCAAATTTCAATGATTAGGTAGGTCTCAGTTAATAGGGTAATAGTTAGAGTATTCTGGCATTACACTGACTGACATACCGTTCGATAGATTCAATTCCCAGTCGTGTACACTTTCATACCGAACCCTAAATACCTATTGTTATATTTCTGTTTGTAAAATAATAAAGTGTACACTCGTTAGTATGACAAACAAAACCGTGTAGAGTTCTTTCAAAATAAATTACCTACAAATCCTCTAATCCGCTACACTATAGTTATAATTCTGCGGTAAACCACTCATACATTTATGAAAAAAAAACAATCTATCAATATATTAAATTTAATACTATAAGTTTATTATTATAGAACGACTTTAAAGGATTTGTAGACATGAAAATGAAGCCTTCGACTTCGAAACAAACTAAGACGGCTTACAAAAGAGGAGCTGAAAAAGCGATTGATAAGAAAAATAACAAAAAAAAAGGCGGGTAAGTCGTGGATGTCGCTCTGCTGTACAGTAGGTTACAAGTGGGTTACTGTAATGGATGGAATTAAATTTGAATCCAATGATATTATATCATTGTATACGAAAAACGATTCTGAACGGAGATGATTTGTCAGTCTAGGATATATTATTTTTAAAGAAAAACTTATGGAGAACCTTGTACCAAATTTTAAAAACTTAGTTAAAAAATTTTTTACGATTTTTCAACCACTAAATTACTTGCAAATTTTCGCAATTTTGACATATTTCGTATAAATTTGAACTTTAAATGCCTATAAATAAAAAT
>NC_042495.1:19270946-19282901 GCF_005508785.2 Acyrthosiphon pisum
CTGCCGCTTTTGAAAAGTATTGGGAAATTTTCACTTTTGACCCCCCAAAGTGCCAACTAGATTCACTTTCCTTTCAGAAAAGGTACAACTTTTGAAAATCGAAGCATTTTTACTGCTCCAAAAGTTGTCGTCAGACACAAAAAAAAAAAAAAAACACACATCATTGTAAAATCAATACATTCATCACTTCGTTCAGAATCTAAAAAATATATTACAATTTTTAAATCTGTTGACTTTTAAATGAATAAAATCAACTTATATTTTCAAAAATAGAGCCTAATATTGTAAAAATTGTATGGTTTTCACACTTTGATAACTGATGCTAATCCAATAGGCGATAAAGAACGTACTACTCTTTCAAATTGTATTCAATGTTTTGATTCGTTCAATATAACTAACATGGACTGCTATGTACAAGTCCATTTTATAGCCCCATAATATTTGTAACAGAATTCACCTATTTCTAAGAATATCTTTTAAATTTGTAACTATAGTTCTAATTTTGTTTCAAAATATGGGCCTTTAGAATTTACTTGTGCATTGAAAATTTCAAGTCTGTGATTATTTATTTTTGAATTACAATAGTAAAACAACATCAAGCTTGTCAAAAACAGTTTTGTGTAATAATTCTAGTTTTTACATAGGTTTTTCATAATTTTTTTTTGTTTTTCCATTTATTTTGAAAAGTACTGGAAAAGGAGACTTTTATCAAATGTATTGTAGATTTAATTTGCTACCAGAAACCTCCATTGAAGTTTATACTGTATCTTCAGACCCTACAAAATTTGATATAATATATATAAAAAACAAAATTTTGGAATTAAAACAAAATAATGTCCGATGTATGTATGTATAAATAAAATGTATTAATGTATGCATAAATCTGTACGTATTGATTACATTTTAAATAATTTTTTATATTAAAATTTTTATTTAGACTCCTTGGGAAAATGGATTGTATTTCTTACGTATGACCTTCAAGGACGATTATCCATTTAGTCCACCAAAATGCAGATTTGAGCCTCCATTATTCCATCCCAATGTTTACCCCTCCGGTAAATATAATATAAGCTGTCTTAATTATTCATATCTATAATAGGTATAATTTAAAAATTCAATGTGTAAATATTAATCATGATTATTCATGATTTACTAGGTACTGTGTGCTCATCACTATTGGACGAAAAAAAAGGTTGGCGTGCACGTATATCTATTAGGGAGATATTGTTGGAGTTACAATATCTTTTAAATGACCCCATCATCAAAAATCCTGCTCAGGCTGGAGCCTATCATATGTATTGGTAATTACTTTTTAATATAAAATATCGATGGTTAGAAAGTAAAAGAGCGTAAGCGCCACTTTTTTCAAAATCGATGTTTTTGCATATTGTTGTAAATGGCATTATTAGACATCGATTAATCGAACCTAAACATTGCTATCATTTGTATATATCCAAAAATCAATGTTTTAATATGTGGTCGTAAACGCCATAGAATTGGTGGGAATGAAAAAACTGGGTGTAAACGCCAAATAAAAGACGTAAACGACATTCAAGGAAATTTTTGACGCTTACATCAATTATTTATTATTTATGTTTGTGGTTTTGTTAGCACTGTAAAAAGCATTAAGCGGCATGATAATATAATGAATATTCGGTTCGTTTGAAAAGAACACTAAAACTGATAGGTACCAGAAACCGTCCAACATCTCAAACACGAAATCGAAATTGATTTAAATATTAATTTGTAAGTAGACATTATTTAGTTGTTTGAATGGTTAAACACATTCTACTCTAGTAAATATATGTCTTCATTGAATTTAATCAATAATATAAAACAAATATCAATATTAAACTATGGATGCCATTATAGTCAATAGAACATCTTTGGGGTGTAAGAGCCAGGATCAAAAAAAAAGGGGCGTAAGAGTCATTTTTTTTTTTAAATTGGCTTTAAATACACGAATATATTATTATTATGAACAATAATCAATACAAAATACGTAAAAACTCATTATAAATCATATTAAGTCTCAAATCGAAGTGTTATACAATGATCTAAGGTTGTAACACAGTTCATGTGAAAATATCTGTTTTTCGGCTCTCCTGAACAATTTGGAAATTGGCGCTTACACCCTTTTACCTTCTAACCATCGATATAAGTTTAAAAAAAATTAAAATGGTATGTTAATTTTTATAACTTTTTTTAGCGAAAATCGTTTAGAATATTTCAATTGTGTTCGAGCACAAGCCAGAGCGCGGTCCAGAGCAGAAGAATAGGTACTAATTTTCAAAATGTAAAACTAATAATGTTTTTAAAGATATATTTATAAAAAATTTGGAAAAGTTTGTCACTTGATTAAAGCCAATTACATGTGATTATTACAGTAAATTATTCAATAAAAACATTATTTTCACTCAAATACCGGCTTGAATCGTTAAAAGAAAATAATTGAGACATTTGTCTTCAATGTATCTCCATTAATAGTATTATTGACCAATAGATTTGATTCATTTTTAAATTTAACACTTGAAGATAATTATGCTATTTTAGTTTCCAGAAATCACAAGCTATCAAGAAAAAAAAGAATTCAAAATGTATATATTAAATTATAATATAATATATATATTATGCTTTAATGATATTCGTGGTTAGTAAAAAATACATTCACATTATTATTGATAAAATTATAATATTAATTGCCATTCAGTATAGAACTGTGATTCCCGTTCACTTATATGACACATTAAATAATCTTTAAATGTGATTTGAATCATCGATAGTATACTAAGTACATTGAAAATATAGTAATTACAATTAATTTTATAAGTTATCAGTTATTCTTGAATAGTTTTTATGAATACATCACAAAATAAAAACTTACTTATAGATAAATGCTGGTTTAAAACACACATATATTTTTTAAAAATGTAATCCTGTAATATATTTTACAAATACCAAGTATTTGATAATTGATTAATAGGATAATAGGCAGTCAGAAAATATATTTACAATGCTTATTAATGTGAACAATTTATTATTTATTATCATATGCAGTCTTTTGAAAAGTATTTGGAATAAATACTCGAATACTTATGAAAAATAGTATTCTGAATAAAGTATTTGGAATACTATAAAAGTATTCTGAATATTTAAAAATATTTTTGATAAATATATGGAATGATACCAGTTATAATTGAAAGGTGGTATTGCCAAAAACCAAAATGTTCACAAATCAAGGAAGACTGTAACACATTTTCTGACGGCTATAAACACTCACAATAAGTTTATTTATATGTAAAAAATAAACGATTGCCAGTGTCAAAATAAATTCACCTATAACATTGTTTTTAATGCTTTAAAAATTTCGTGTCAGACCAAACGTGGTATTGCAGGTTTTGAAAAGGTAATGGCAATATCACGTTTTAAAGTTGTTCCTATTTCTGCTGATGCAAAACGCATTATTGCCGGCAATTCCACGTTTTGAAGAAAAATGTAATATTGGCAATAATACGTTTTGACATGAACATGATAATACCACATTTTGCTTTGCCGTTAAATGTGGCAATATCACGTATATCATATTGTATGATATTATTAAATATTATTGATTCCAAATTTCCCACTCATAAAATATAAATTTTGTATTTTTGTTTTAAATCAAATGCAAGGGAATAACATGCAAATCAAACAATTTAATTTCCATAGGTACAATTAAAGTATTCAGAATACATCACAAAATACTTTTGGAAATAGTATTCTAAAAGTATTCAGAATTCTTAAAATGTATTCGGAATATTACCCAAGACTGATCATATGAATAAAATAATAGTATAAACATATTGTAATCTATAGTAATGGGCTCAAAACTAGTTTATAACTAGCCAGGTAATGAGTTGGTTTTTCATTTTCTAGTACCAACCATGACCAAAATCATAGAACTTAAAATGAGGTTTAAAATAAACTAAAGAATAAAAAATAAGACGAAACTGAATAGTTCAAAAAACCGTTTACACAAAAACCTACACAAAATTAATATGGAATTCAATGGAAGTTTCAACCAGTGTTAGTACTGTCATAATAGCAGCAGTAATTATTAATTGCCATTTGTAAACTAGTTTTTAAACTTTGGGTTTTAGCCAGTTGTGGTGTTAGAAAATGAAAATATTATCAAGCTAGTTATAAGCAGAATTCAAAAAACCAGTTTTAAGCATTAGTATAACTTTCAATAAGTTCACACCTCAGAACTTTTATGTTCTTATACTCTATATATATATTTATTCCTATATTCATCTTAGTGATTATTCTAGCGAAACCACAGGCTAGCCAGCCGACGGTCTTCGCGGCCGTCGCCGGACGGAATATAACAAGTCCGCTGGTTTTGGATTGCGTGAATTTATCTAAATTAATATATCAACGTAAAATTTTAAGAAATTACGTTTAGATTTATTAGATCTAGTATTGTCATATTAAAAGAGGCCCAATTTAAACGAGTCGCAGAGTTTCAAAAAATAAGAAAAAATTAAAAATAAAACGAAAACATGACGCGCATTTAATTAAATATTACGTATAAATAGTTATATATTATTAAAATAAATTTAGAATATGTACATGTATACCTAACTATGAAAATTATGTCGTTTTTACGAGTATAATATAAACTATAAATCATTTAGGTTGGTTATAATAACATGAGATGTTTATGGTTTTGTGAAAAAAAATGTACTCCACAAGTAATTCATATATAACCTATTTACACGGAACCTTGTATTAAATTTTCAATCCTTAGCTATGAAAGTTGAACATTTTATAAATTTTTAACTACAAAATAATTATTACATTTTATCAAAATTCGAACTTTAAATGCTTATAAAAAAACTTTGTGGCTATGTATTTTTAATATTTTTAAGCTGCTATTGTAACAATATAAAAGGAGTTTTAAATTAAATTTCACCCTTTTTTCTATTCAACAAATAAATTTATACTGATGATATTTAAAGAAAAAAAACTAAAAAAATTGAAATTTGAAATTGTCCGTAAACAGCTTACAACAAGTCAAAATATATTTGAAAATTGTATTAAGTATAGGAATTGATAAAATAAACATATGATATAAATCTTAAGTTTCTACGGTTGTTCGTTTTCGAATTTCAACAAAATAAGAAAATCTCTACATGAGAAATCGAATGAATATCTAATGTTGTAAAAATTTGAATTTCAAACGCTCAAAAAATCTAATTCGACTTTTTTGTAAACATTTTTTTTTGATAAAGGTAGACAAACTTATGAAGCATCTTGTATTATATTTTAAAATCTTAGAATTAAAAATACAAATTTGAAATTTGTATGAATTTTTAGCTGAAAAGTCAAAATAATTTGCATATTTTCGTCATGTTTACGTATTTTGTCAATATTTAAAATTTAAATGATTATAAAAAAAAAATGTTACTTGATTTTTAATATTTTTCAAATATCATTGTAACAATATAACATTAGGAGCCTTGTATTATATTTTCAACATTTTTACCTAACAATAAAATTTTATTGGCATTCATAGAAATAAAAAAATAATAAAATTGGAAACTTAAAATGACCCTAAACATTTCAATACAAATCAAAATATTTTGAAAATTGTACTGTGTGTAGAAAATGATATTATAAACAACCAGTGACAATTTCATATATGTACGGTTATTTGTTGAAGAGTTACACCAAAAAACAAAATTGATTTCGTCGAAAACCGATTTTGTGAAAAATTCCCGGTTTTCCTTAATTTTTGTTTTTCTCGGCGCTTTTGATAATCACTGGGAATTTTTAATTTTGACCTCCCCAATGCACCAATAATATTCACTTTCTTATCGAACAAGATACGAGTTGAAAAGGAAAGCATTATTTCGACTTTCTTTAAAAATTAAAAGTAACTTATCTTAGTTAAAAATCAGTTACTTTTTTTTGTCATACAAAATTAATAATTATAGCTAATTACTTTTTTTTAAAGCTAACAAATAACATAGTAATTCAATAAATGTATTATAATTTTTAAATAAATGTATGTATTAAAATTAATAACTAAGTACTTATATATAATATACAAGCTGGTTGGGCAAGTTAATAATTTTTTTAACTCAGATAAGTTGATATGCATGAATAACAAAAAGTTAAAAGTTAACTTAACTATAGGTTAATTCAGTCAAGTTAAAAGTAATACATACTTTTTGTTAACTTTTTATTAAGTTAAAAAAAAGTTAATTTTTTTATACATCGCTAGCGTACCTAATTTTTTTCCAACCCAAAACTAAATTATAGACTATGAAGTTTATACTTTATACAGTATTTCCATATATGTTAGATTTCCATATAATATATTAGACACAATAAATATTTTTTGACATAAAAACGAAATAGACCGAAATAGTGAAATATAATTCAATAAAAATAAAATAAATTTAACTTAACTTACTTATTAAAATGAAAAAATAATGTGTTGATTTCACGTTAAATTAAAAAGAAATTTAGGAAGAACTAATTTTTACGACACGATTTTTAAATCGAGGAAAACTTTTTACAATATTTATGATAATCCTAGTGACCATAATAATGTATTTATATTATAAACGATTTTATGTTTTAATAATTAATTATAGACGTGGTTTAATTTTCAATAGATTATGTTGTACATAATATAGTATGTAATTGTTCGTACACTTTACCTAAATACCTTATACAATTTGTAATTTTAATTTTGGATACCTATTTGAGAAAGTGTGGTACAATGTTATAGTTCATAATATTATATAGGTATAGAATTATTAAACTTATTAAATATTATCAAATTCATTGTTTAGTGTTTACGATTAATCGTAAATTACTTTTTTGAATACTAGTTGAATAGTTTTAAAAAACAAAGCCATAATAATCCATATTGCTGAAAATGGCAATATTAACATAAACATGAATTCCAAATTAAGAATCGTAAATTGATTATTTGATATTGAACGATTTATTAATGTTTTACTTGTTTAATATCAATAGTAATTAATAAAATATAAACACAGGAGCACAACAAACTCGCTTGGAATGGGGTGAGCGAGTGTTGAGTGAGTTGTAGTACATGAGCTTATACATCAAACTTAATGTCCGAACCTTTTAAATTTAAATGTTTTCAATTTTCAGACAACTATATCAAATTTGGTATTTTCTTGATACTAACAATATAATATAAATTTGATTTAAAAGACTCATATTTGAATTTCGTAGGTATCTGGTATATATAATATAGGTACATTATATAAACGCTAACATTTCTTTGACCTCTGGTGTGAGGTATATGGATACTTACCTTAACATATTGTAATAGGTACCTCAAAATACGCATAGCTTAATATTACTGCATCATTAGTATTGCGACTGCACACAGAACTGCACCAGTGCAGATCTAACTTACCTACTATTATAGACAAACTAAAATATATCTTTGATGGTTTTTGATTACACATATTATTATACTCTGACACTTCGTAATTCAATATGAATTATCATATCAATGAGAACTGTCGTTTTGTATAGATATTTATATAATAATATGAACGAATATAATGGTACTTACTCAAATTCACAGCTCTTTAATTAATATGAATAATAAGATAATAAATGGTACGTTTATCGCAAAAAATAAATTAATAATAGCAAAATCAATATATTATAATAAAATATCTTTGGGGACAGACTGTCTTGTTCAGAATCGTTTTTTGTATTTCAGTGACTTATCAGTGAATTATTAAATTGTATTACATTGATTACAGTGGCCAAATCAATAACTATAATATACCTACTCTACAACCACTATACTGTAGAGTGAGTTTTCCTAATTGTTTAAATTTTAAATATAGGGGGGTACACGAATTCAATCCTTCATAATAAAATAATTTTACATTTTTAAAATATTTAACTTATATAATACTATATAATATTTTACCTGTATATTGACTATTTTCCGTCTCCATGTATTGATATTCTACACACTTTCTCGGGGGTAATGGGGTAGTTTTCTTATCGTAGACAAATTATACGACAATATTATATTGCAACAACACAGTGGCATAGCCAGGGGAGGGGCTGAGGGGCTGAGGGGCATAGGCGTAACCAGAGGGGGGGGGGTCTGAAGCCCCCCCAGAATTTCTTAAAGCCCCTCCAAAATGTTTGGGTAAATGTATGTCAGTATGTGTCTAAAAACATGTTAGTATTTATTTTTGCGCACAATGTCAAAAAATATAATGAATCATATAAACGAATACACCAGTATAAACAATAAATAATTATCTAATAAAAATAAAATTTATATAATATTGTGCTCATAAGGTATTATTATATATTATATTATTATCGCAAGACAGCCATAATTATATCAATAACACTATCTAAGACGTGTATTTATGATTTGTTTTTAGAACAGTGGATTTACATTATAAATTTAAATCTATTTTTAAATATAGGTACATTATTGAATGGACTCGTGTAGAGATTATTTTCTTTTAGACTCTAGACATGATAATACTAGATACACGATAACGTCGATAACATTGATATTGTATTTATAAAGCTATAAAAATCCGGGAGAAATAATTTGTACATATTATTATTTTATAACGATTAACGAATAGTAGACAGTTGCTCTTAGTGATGTGTTACAAAAAATAGACCAGAACGTTTTCGCCAATTTATATAAACTCTTGCAAGTTGCTTTAACTCTGCCCATCAGCTCTGCTTCTTGTGAACGTTTCTTCTCTGTCATGCGGAGAATAAAAACAGGGATCAGATCTAGTATGAACCGGGATAGATTTACAGATATGTCAATTTTACATATTGAAAAAGATATTTCAAATATAATCGAGTCAGAAAACATTTTAAATAACTTTGCTTTGAAGAATAGGTGTATAGATTTGTAATATTCATAACTATTTTATTATGTTTCATATTACATAGACTATTGTGTATATTTTATTTGCTGTTATTATATGAAAATAAAGTTATAATTTATGTTTATAAATGTCAAAATAAAGAAATATACTGTATGTACATACAATTTTTGGTGTTAAACATTATTATTAATTATTATATTAGATATAAATGGTATAATATATATTTTATAGTTTTATGTAATTCAGGTAAAACAAAGAATTTTTATGCATTATTAATTATTCTAAATTGTAATCTTTTTTTAGATAATTCATACAAATTAAAACTTATATTTGTGTGGGGGCAATTATGTTTCAATAGGTACCTGATTTTGCTATAAAACATTTTTGGAACTCCAGCCCCCCCTATTGTACAGGGCTAGTTACGCCTATGAGCCCTACTGATATGTAATTGTATTCCGGAACCAATTCGTACACTTTATTTGACCAGGAAACAAATTCCGGGATAACCATCGAATGCGACAAAAAATGAAATTGTTTGTACTTCGTCAGATCGTATTAAACATGAATCGAAATCATCGACTCTCCGTCGGAATTACACAAGACACTGCGTAAGCAATGATGCCCCTTTCGAAACGTGTGATTTCAAGAGTATTATAATATAATAGGTATAATATTATACCTCGCCCGACACCACCGGTTCAGTCGGAACGATGCTATGACGGCATGCGATCCTGGTACTCGATCCGCGGTTGGTAACGAAACAGTCGACCGCTGTTACTATAAAACGGCTGAAATAACTATATTATTAAATTTTTTTTTTGTTCGGTATTTCAACTTTCAACTGTACAATCATAATTTTAGTGATTTATAATAATAATTATTAAATCAGTCGAAAATTATCGTTTCGTGACCCTCGCACTATGTACATACCTAACAAACACTATACCGTTTCCGCGGTCGAAACACACACCACCAGGGGCATGGGACCCGGGTACTCGGTCCGCGGTGTTTCGCTGAGGAACGCTGCTCGTCAGTGATTATTTTCCCACTTTAGAACTTTTTCTCCCGGTAAAAAATAAACGATATAATAATAATATTATTATATCGAATACTGCGCCACACCGGCGTATTATGGTTTTATACTGCGGCCCACGTGAGAGTATCCCGTCGCCCGACGAAAACACGTCAGATTCCACAGACAGCTGTTCAGCCACGGTCGGCAGCGCTCAACGCTACACGGTGTATAGCGGTCGCGGGAATAGTGGGAGAAACGGGGCCTCTGAACGGTCTCCGCCATCAGTCTGCGTGCTCAAAACGAAGATACCCTCTCGTGGGCCGCAGTATAGTGTGCCTCAACGTTCGCGGTTAAGGGGGCTCCAGCGTATCATGTTTTAAGGAGTAATATTTAGGCCACGGTCTATAAACGGTCTATAAACGGTTAGTACATTCAACTTTTTGTACAATGCAATTAGGTCCATATGGCTTAGCAATGCGTAAACGTTTCATAATGCTGCTATCTCCATCACCTTTATAAAAGATTACATAATATAAAACGTCCTAGGAGCAAAATAAAAATTAATATTACGTTATAACTATGTAGTACTAAATATCACAAAATAAGTAAGTTAGTATTTATTAATTTAAAAATAATATAATAATATTTATTAATTTATTTTTTTCATTTTTATCATAACAATCAGCTGCGAATAAATAAGATTGTGCATCTCTAAACTATGTTTAAATCCGTCAACAATGATGTCGGCTTCCATAGCTGCGGAAGGTTCACCCCAATTTAAAAAACAATGATGAGGACCTGGCTCTTTATCGAGTTTTAAGGCCGAAAAACACACACAACAGAATTTATTTCTCACGCCGAAAAATATAACTTTTTTAGTAACTGCTCCAATAATACAAGCCTATTTAAAATCAAAAAATTATTACCTTTTTTATTATTTTTTAAATATTTTTTTACATTTTATAAATTATAACTCGACTATTATAGTCCACCAAAAAAATAATCTGGCCGGTGACCACAGCGACCCGCGAGCCATACCCCGCCTATTAGGTGTGTGTTCTCAAGCTCGGTAATGTACGGTTGTATGACGGTGTTCTAGGACGTTGCAATGTGTTGTATCCCTGTATCCGTCTTATACACGTACGACATAAAAAAAAATTGTGGTCATATTGTATTTTTAATATTTTCAAGCTGTTGTTGTAACAATATGAAAGGAGCCTTATATTAAATTTTCACGCTTTTTTATTGAACAAATAAATTTGTACTGATGATATTTATAGGAAAAAAAATTAAAAAAATTGATATTTGAAACAGTTAAAACAAGCCAAAATATATTTGACAATTTTATCAAGTATAGAAATTAATAAAATATGATTTACACGGAACCTTGTTTTAAATTTTCAATCCTTAGCTATGAAGGTTAAACATTTTATAAATTTTAACTACAAAATAATTATTACATTTTATCAAAATTCGAACTTTAAATGCTTATAAAAAAACTTTGTGGCTATGTATTTTTAATATTTTTAAGCTGCTATTGTAAAAATATAAAAGGAGTTTTAAATTAAATTTCACCCTTTTTTCTATTCAACAAATACATTTGTACTGATGATATCTAACGAAAAAAAACTAAAAAAATTGAAATTTGAAATTGTCCGTAAACAGCTTAAAACAAGTCAAAATATATTTGGAAATTGTATTAAGTATAGGAATTGATAAAATAAACATATGATATAAATCTTAAGTTTCTACGGTTGTTCGTTTTTGAATTTCAACAAAATAAGAAAATCTCTACATGAGAAATCGAATGAATATCTAATGTTGTAAAAATTTGAATTTCAAACGCTCAAAAAATCTAATTCGACTTTTTTGTAAACATTTTTGATGTGTAAACATCTATGCTATCGGTTTGTAGTACGACCTTCTTGGGGAATCGAGCGTCAGTGTAAGTCATGTAGATGTGAATGCTTGAGTGTGTGTGTGTGTGACGGTCGTCGCGCAGCTACCAAACATACGCGGCGG
>NC_042495.1:19284461-19286724 GCF_005508785.2 Acyrthosiphon pisum
GAAATTCTATGAATTTTTAGCTCAAAAGTCAAAATAATTTGCATATTTCGTCATGTTTACGTATTTTGTTAATATTTAAAATTTAAATGCTTATAAAAAAAAAATTGTTACTTGATTTTTAATATTTTTCAAATATCATTGTAACAATATAACATTAGGAGCCTTGTATTATATTTTCAACATTTTTACCTAACAATAAAATTTTATTGGCATTCATAGAAAAAAAAAAAAACTAAAATTGGTAACTTAAAATGTCCCTAAACAGCTCAATACAAATCAAAATATTTTGAAAATATTACTGTGTATAGAAAATGATATTATAAACAACCAGTGACAATTTCATATATTTACGGTTAGTTGTTGAAGAGTTACACCAAAAAACAAAATTGATTTCGTCGAAAACCGATTTTGTGAAAATTTAATTTTTTTTAATTTTAAGAAGTAAGTTAAGTTAATTTATTTTATTTTTAATTGAATTATATTTCACTATTTCAGTCTATTTCGTTTTCATGTCAAAAAATATTTATTGTGAATTGTTTAAAGTTAAAAATGTATATCATTCGAATCTAACATATATGGAAATACTGTATAAACTTTATAGTCTATAATTTAGTTTTGGGTTGGAAAAAATTAAGTACGCTAGCGATGTATAAACAAATTAACTTTTTTTTTACTTAATAAAAAGTTAACAAAAAGTGTATATTAACTTTTAACTTGACTGAGATAACCTATAGTTAAATTAACTGAATATTTTTAACTTTTTGTTATTAATGCATATTACCTTAACTTAACTGATTTAAAAATAAAATCATTAACTTGCCCATGGGCTGCAGCCTTGAATATATATAAGTACCTACAGTTATTAATTTTAATACATACATTTAATTAAAAATTAAAATACATTTATTGAATTACTATGTTATTTGTAGCTTTAAAAAAAAGGTAATTATTAATTTTGTATGACAAAAAAAAATATTTTTAACTAAGATATGTTAATTTTAATTTTTAAAGAAAGTCGAAATAATGCTTCCATTCTCAACTTCAGTACCTTGTTCAATGAGAAAGTGAATATTATTGATGCATTGGAGGTCAAAATTTAAAATTCCCAGTAGTTTTTAAAAGCACAGAGAAAAACAAAAATTAAGGAAAACCTGGAAATTTTCACAAAATCGGTTTTCGACGAAATCAATTTTGTTTTTTGGTGTAACTCTTCAACAACTAACCGTAAATATATGAAATTGTCACTGGTTGTTTATAATATCATTTTCTATACACAGTAATATTTTCAAAATATTTTGATTTGTATTGAGCTGTTTAGGGACATTTTAAGTTACCAATTTTAGTTTTTTTTTTTTTCTATGAATGCCAATAAAATTTTATTGTTAGGTAAAAATGTTGAAAATATAATACAAGGCTCCTAATGTTATATTGTTACAATGATATTTGAAAAATATTAAAAATCAAGTAACAATTTTTTTTTATAAGCATTTAAATTTTAAATATTAACAAAATACGTAAACATGACGAAAATATGCAAATTATTTTGACTTTTGAGCTAAAAATTCATAGAAATTTCAAATTTGTATTTTTAAATCTAAGATTTTTAAATATAATACAAGATGCTTCATAAGTTTGTCTACCTTTATCAAAAAAAAAAAAATGAATGAGTGCCTTTGTACTCACGAATGATGTGTAAACATCTTAGCTGTAGTACGACTTTGATTGGGGAATATAATGTCATGGTTTGAGTGGGAATTTGTATAATAAGGTAACAATAATCATACAAGATCGCGGTCTCTTAATTTATATTTCTTCAATATCTTTTATACATGTAATTATTGGCAGGGCCTAAAATAAATGAAAATTCGTACTACACTATTTTATAATTTCACACAATTTAATATGAGTTCTCTAAAAATAAAATATAAGTTAAAATTTTTTTTTTATTTATTTGAAAATTTAACATAACACCTGTCACCTGTATAGAATAATTAAAAGTATAACCTAAAATTATATTTAAAACTGTATTTTTCCAAGTTCAATATTATTTGTTAAATTATATTGTTCTTTGACTTCTTCAAAAACCCCTTGATACCATTCCTGTTTTTTTGCATGTGTATGCATTTTAGAATGTCTTTTTTTTTTGTTTATCCAATTAAAGACAGCTGGTTGAGGATCAAACTCGTCTAAAGCTGACATGTTTATTTTTACATACAGAGAATCTTTTATTACTGAAGGAGATAGAGAAGATCTTGTTGCAGTT
>NC_042495.1:19286774-19287607 GCF_005508785.2 Acyrthosiphon pisum
ACCGCCTTAACTTCCAATATGCGCCTATATCCAATATTTCTATGCTTACCAATTTAGTACTTGACATCGGCGAAAATAAGGGTGAGCTTTAGGGGCTAAGCCCTCCCAAAAATGTCCATAGCCCCCCCCAAACATTTCCAACATTTTGTCTTGAGCTTATTCAATGTTATCAAAATAAGAAGTGATGATCAAAATTGGTCTTGGTCTTGCGGTCTCGCAAGACTCTTGCTGCAAGACCAAGACCAAGATGGTACAGGTCTAGCAAGACCAAGACCAAGTTTAGGCTTGCAAGAACAAGACCATCACTGTAAGACTCTTGCAGTCTTGCAATTTTTTTTTCCCCCGAAAACACATTAGTGTACCTATCTAGATTCCATTAACTAATAATTATTTATAACGAAAATAATAAGAATTTATATTTTGTATTGTTATGAAATTTTATCAGTACCTATTCGAGGAAATGGCGAATTATTGAAAAAAAGATAAAAAATATAATGAGAATTAATATTACAAAATAACATGGTTGTTTCATACTAATTAACAATTACTGAAAAATTATTTTATTTTCCCAAAATCAATAAAAACGTCGAAAGTTGTCTTGCTAATAGAATAATGTATGTCCATAAACACACCTTTACTTTGAAATCGAATTTACTAAATAATTGCTGAAAGTCATTACGGACTACGGTAGGTGGCATTTTAATAGGAAGTACGTTTTTATTTTTCGTTCACGGCTTGTGTGATTTTTCTGTACTGGACATTGTGTTCTTAAAACTAGTGTCTTATACAGTACCTTATAGCATTTTCATTAATGTCGTAAACTTGTTTGTCTG
>NC_042495.1:19289971-19290965 GCF_005508785.2 Acyrthosiphon pisum
GGCGGCGGTGAGGTCACGAAACCCGACCGTAACCGCCGGAATTCCCAAACGCCGCTCTTTGTGGAGCCGGACGAAGAGATTCGTCCGGCGAATGCTTTGTTGCGGTGCTATATCGGCATAGACCGCAATGTATATATATTATGTATATAGTGTGATGCGTGTTTATGCCGAGTTTTCTCCGCATTTTTGTGTTCGGTCGAACTCGTATATAATGTATAAATGTTTAATGTATAATGTATAATTTATTAATGTATAATGTATAAATGTTTAATGTATAATGTATAATTTATTAATGTTTAATGTATAATGTATTAATGTATTTATGTATAAATGTATAAATATGTATAATGTATAATGTATAACCAAATAATCTATATTTTGTAAATTTGCACGAATAAACGTTTATGTTCTGTTATTTATTTGGTATTTATTTTATATTATTATTAATAAACGCGTCAACACGCTGGTGTAAACTTAACTTGTGGATATGTTTTCTAGCCGTCTAGGTACGAGGTACATACGCCCTACATTGTACAGGTATACTCAGTGCCATATTTATATGTAAGGACAAATAAGACAATTGCACTGGGCTTACTCAAAAGAAGGGCCCACCGATTTCAAATTGTACTTAAAAACATTTACTTTGATATATAAGTGTAATAAACAAAAATACTAATTTAACAAAAAAAAAAAAACAAAATAATATTATCAACAACTATAACAAGGTACGTTGGAAAAAACCAAAAACACTGCGATATCATGATATGTGTAATAAAGATCTCCATGAATTTGGATTTCATCAAATTGCTTAATAATTTTATAATTTTCTATAGCTTATTATTCTATTTTAGAATAGGGTTTTGTCAATTCTAAATTCGAATCCCCGTCAATCTCGCTCAGTGATGCTCAATCAGCTTGACTTATTGGTTATTAATATTAAATACATTCTATGACAGTATTACCTAACTAATAAATATAATTTTTTTAATTTATT
>NC_042495.1:19293435-19294547 GCF_005508785.2 Acyrthosiphon pisum
TTTCAAATCTTAGATATAAAAGTTTAACATTTATAGTTTTTTAACTACAAAATAAGTTATTCATTTTAAATTTGATAAATTTTGTCAAAATTTCACGTTCAAAATACTTATAAAAAATAATTGTTTGTACTTTTTTTTTCTTTCTTTGCTCTGTTCCTCATTATAAATATAAGTAATTTATGTTTATAGTGATATGCTAATGACCAAGTAGTCGAAGCAGAAATTGTATAAAGTTCAAGACCAATAAAAAAAAAAAAATTATTGTGCCTATGTATTTTTAATATTTGTCAACTGCTATTGTAACAATGTATCAGGAGCTTTGTATTAATTTTTTACACTTTTTGGCCCAATAGATAAAACTTTATTGATATTTATAGAAAAAAAACTAAAAAAATTGAAAACTTACAATATCCGTAAACAGCTCAAAAAGAGCCAAATTATTTTCAAAATGTTATCGTATTTAGAAAATGCTAATATAAACATTCAATGAAATTTTCGAGGTTCTACAGTCACTCGTTTTTTAATTACAACAAAATAAGATAATCGTTACGTAAGAAATGTTGTATAAAAATATGAATTTCAAACGCTCATAAAAATTTAATTTGAGTTTCTTATAGACATTTTTTTTTTGATGAAGGTAGATCCAGCGCCGGATTGAGAGTATTCGGCCCGCCGAGATTTTAAATATCCATCGGCCCACCCCCCCCCCCCTCCCGAAATCACCTATGGTCCAAAAAATATTTTTCTTTTTTCTTTATCCATGGACCATGACAAGCGCAGTCTTAACTACTTTTTAAATTAAATTATTGCAAATACGTAAATGAGTATATTGCACAATTAGCACAAAATAAAAAATATTATAATACATACCTACATTACCCATACTAGTATAGTCGTATATTAGTATATATTTAGTACGGCAAACAAAATATTTTAATGTAAGGACGCACTAAACCACAGTAAACATAAAAACATGTAACCTTTTTGATTCAGGACTGTGTAGTCGATGTAAAAAAAACTAAATTATCAAGTTATTTCAAATAAGTTAATAAGCAATAATGTGAAATGTAAACTTGTGTGGAAGTGTATGTAGTATGTGTGAGTTGCATTAA
>NC_042495.1:19295746-19300962 GCF_005508785.2 Acyrthosiphon pisum
CCCCTCAAAGTACCAACTAGATTCACTTTCCTATCAGAAAAGTGTACTGTTGAAGAAAATCCAAGCACTTTTACTGTCCCAAAAGGTGATGACAGACACAAAAAAAAATTTTAAAAATTAAAAAAAAAAAAAAACACATCATTGTAAAATCAATACATTCATCGTTCCACTTAGAATCTAAAAACAATAACTTTAAATGTTTGCATAAAGTAGGAAAAAAAATATTGTAAGTATTACTTACAAAATTTTTTTCCAGATTACTCTTTTTATCATCTTGAACATCTATAGCATATAATATAACAAATAGAGCTGTATACTGAAATAGAGCATAATAATAATAATATTATTATAATCATATTATGATTGTGTCATATTATAAGTAGGGGAGAGTGTTTTACTTTGGACCGCATGTACCTTGGTCTTATGCTTATTTCTGTAATTATGGTATTTTTGTAATTGGTAATGAATTAATTCATGGATGGAATTATAGTCGCTAGTTCCATGACATTGAAATATATCCACAGTTAGAACAATAAGATCACTGATGAGTTTATAATAAAAAAAATTTAATTAAGCCTATCAAAATAATAATTTTTGGTTTCTTTAAATTTTATTTTCAACATATAAATTTGTTATAGAAGTTCTTAGGGTTAGTACCATTCTACGTTAAATATTGAATAGAATTTAATGGTGTAGTCAATTCAAGCAAAAAATTAGTATTAAGGTCCATAAAATTACATTCTTTCCAAATTGGTATGCATATACCTTGGACCAAATAATGAAATTTAAGGTTTAAAAAATTGAACAATATTTTATCATCTACCTAAGATTAAGTGGTTATATTTTATCTATATACTGAATCGGTTAGGTAATTTATAATTTTTTAAGTAATATGTTTTAATGTTTTTTTTTATATTTCTATATGTATATTTCAATGTAAATTATACAATGTACCTTGGACCATTTTTTATTTATTTTTAAATAAAATTATCTCAGAAGGCAGTTGATTTAGGATTTCGAAAAAAATACTCATGTATAGATTTGTTATTTCTACAATATTTGTAATATACATTAACGTGAAATATTAACAATTAGATAGGGTAATTTAATAAAAATGGTCCCAAGGTACAATACTCTCCCCTATATAATAGTATAATCATTCAATGAGTATTCTTTATGGTAAGATATTACCTACCTATAGTTTTTGATAAAAATATAATATTATTTTATGCAACAGGCTGCTTCCGGCTCACATCCTTTTTATAAACTATTCAATGTCAAAACTATAATGTTCTTCAATAATATGTGTGGTCAAAATTATTGGGACAAAATACAATATTATCGCTAAATCGCTATTAATCCGGCTTTCACTTTATTTCGCTCAATTTCGCTTAATCCGAACAAAAACCTATCAGCCAGATTTGTACGGAATAAATTGCGGTAGGTACCTAATAAACTATGATATAATTGCCGAAGACGGTCAGTCAGCCTTTGGTATTAATAAGTATATTTAATGATATTATTGTGAATAATGTAATTTATATAATATATTAACCTATTTACGTAGTGCCTTGTTTGAAATTTTCAATCCTTAAATAAGAACTTAAAAAAGACGATTCCTAGTAGTGCATGCAGATGACAGTAGTTACAGCTCTGAAGTTTTTTATTTGGATCAAGAGTCGAACCACTGCAATCGTATATATATAAATATTCAATTTTCGTATAAAAATATACAATTGTATGAATTTCTAAATAAATAATAGTCTTCAAATGTTCGTGATTCTTACGAATTTTGTCAAAATTCTAACTTACTTCAGGTGCTCATAAAAAACCATTGAGGGATTACACCGAATTTTTTTTTTTCTTTCCACAAACGACAACTTGCGAGGAACGTTGTAGGCGTATTACATAATTCTCGAGTTATTGACAGAGCGAAAAATTTTTTTATCGACATAAATTATAATGAAAAAACTAAAATAATCGAACATTTCATATGTACATGAATACCTCGACACGAATCTAAAAATTTTGAAAATGTTACGGTTTTAAGTTCGTTAATTCAAATTTTAATAACGCAGCGGGCGTCAACATATTTAAATTGCAAAGAAACACATATCTAGTTTGGACATTGGTATCTTTTCTGAAGGGAAAGTTCATCTAGTTGGATGCGTTAAACAGGTAAAGCTTGAATGTTCCAAGTTGTTTTCACATACATTAGGAAGAACAAAAAGATAATTAATGAAAAATGATTATATTTTTTGATTTTGTTTTTTAAAAAAAAAATACCTAGGTATAGAATGTCTGAATGTTATATGAATGTTCTTATTATCACTGGCTATACACAATACAATTTTTAAAACAATTTCACTCTTTTTGAGCTAGCTATGGGGATAATACATTTTAATATATATTCGATCAGTTTTGTTTTTAATATTATTGTCAAGGAAAAGTGTCAAAGAATTTGAAAATGTAATACGGACATCCTGATATAGTTTCTATAATATCTGTTCACAGATATAATAGATACATAACCACCATTTTTGATGAGCATTTAAAGTTCACATTTCGACAAAATTCATCTTCAATTTGCAAATTATTTTGTAGTTAAAAATGTAATAAATGATCAATTGTATATTTAGCTTATGCTTATAGTAAAAATTGATAAAAATTGAATTGAATATGACGTATATTATTGTCTTACAGGTTGTCAAACCCGCTCCCATTTGCAACGAGGAGAGACAAACTTTTTTGAAAAAAGAGTATGCAATTGCCAAAAAGCTTCAGTGGCTGTTATTAAAATTCTTCAACTATCGACAGTGGACATAATAATTGTGGAAGACTTTTAAACTAGGTACATTGTGATAGGTACCTATTTCCTTTAATTTGTGTACTTCTTTTACCTATGTTTCCCCCCCCCCCCCACCACCACCCGTTAGAAAGTAATTAGTTACTTTATTTAAGCAAAAAAACTATACATACACACCGTGTAGTTATGTTTGCGAATAAAACTATTTTGTCAATGACCAATTTATTTGAGAAGACTTTATTTTTAAATTTTATAATAAATAAGAAAAGTAGGTGCCTATTTAAAATCATTATGGACTGAACCATCATGCTTTTCATATTTGTTGTATCGATAGTTAATATTTATTTTAAAATTTAGAAATATATGACTAATGTACCTAGTAATGTGTTGTAAATTAATGTTATACTTGCAGCAGTTATTTGTACATACTATGTAAGAAAAAAATAAATCATGATATAATATAAAATTTAACTGTAACCATATAAAACAATTAAAAATTTTGTTTTTCATGTCTATGGACTTAAAACTAATTAACTTCAAGTTTTTTTTTCTGTATTTATCAACTCGATCTACTTTAATATGATTAGAGGGCGGATTCTTATGATTTTACATAAGTTTCACGCTTTCACTCAGAATCTTAATTATTAGTATATACCTGCAGTAGGGATGCTAATTCCAGTATACCATCAGTATACTAACTGCGAATCTATTCATAATCTTACCATTAGGAATTAACTAGAATATTGTCTATTGTCTTTATCTACTGGCTACTTCGTACCAGTGGCGCCGAAGTTTTTAAAATGTGGTCTGGCAATTTTAAAACTTCCCGGCCTCAATATCTTAATTACTTAATATAGAGGTTTCCTAATATACATTTATTCATAATCATGGTTTAAATATACTCATACTCATATTAAAGTTATGAAGTAAATAAAATATGGCCGGCTGGCCGCATTTTTTAAAAAAGAGGTCGGGCTATGGCCCGACGTCACCATGAACTTTGGCGCCACTCCTTAATACGCAGACAGAGCCGGCCGCGCTTCCAAATGACAAATGCACAATTTTTCACTGTGGTAATTAATTTTGTACTATATTTGTTCGTGTTGTCGCCGTTATACATTCTATACGTTTATATTTAATTTATATTATTAGTCTGTGTCTATAGTCTATAATGACATTATATATGTGTTTATAGTCTATAACAGTGGTCTCAAACATACGGCCCGCAGGCCACTTGTGGACCACGTACCCTTTCTACGTTGCCCGCAATAAAAATACATTTTGAACAAAAACATAAAAAGAATTGTTAAAATTGTTAATTTTTTTACGCATCATAAATACATAAAATATTATCTAACGGTCATGTCTTATGGTTACTTGTAAGTAATTTCATAATATATTAAGTCACATTTAGATAAATGGATTTTGTATTATCTTTGCCTTCATTTTGTCTTTAGTTTTTAGTGTATAAGTATAAAAATGGCACTTAAAATTTGACCCGCGAATTTTTTTTGAAAAAATTTATGGCCCGTAGGTAATTTGAGTTTGAGATCACTGGTCTATAATAATATTATGTATTGTCGACCATCAACGCGAAGAATTATATATGTTGTTTATTTTCTCCTGTAGTACGATAGCTATTTGTTAATTACGAGTATTAACAAACAATATAATATTCAAAAAATTATAACATAGAAACTCATTATTTTTAAAAAAAACACCTGTAACTAACATTTTTCTTAGATTATAGATTAATTATATTTAAAATTAGATGAAGTGTGCTAAAAGATTTTATGTAGTATATATACATATATTATATAATTTTTTATAAATACAAAATATTTTTCAGATTCTATTAAAAAAAGCAACAAATTATGCAAGGCAGCATCAATAGATGAGATTGAAGAAAGAATTAAATATAACTTGGCGCAAGCACCATTCAATAAGAAAAATAAAAATAGTAGGTATAGAATATATTTTTTACAGTTATAAATCTACCATCACTATGATAATATACTATAATACTAAAATATTTAAAATATACAAATATTATAAATGAATGACCAATAATAACTAATTAAAGAAAGCATTTGTTGATCACGTAAGAGCTGTTAACATTTTTTAGTTTTATTGAACTACTTGAAATGATTTTCTGAAAACTTGGTTCATCTATGAAATTTAGTCTTATAATCTATATATCTAATAGTATTTATACCTAAATATAAAAATTTTATATAATTTTAATTTTAATATTATGATAATTTATTTTCAGATCATTAAACAATAATGTTGGATAACAGCTAGTATTCAAAAACGAAGAGATTTTTTTATATAATTTGGTTCAGATTAAAATACTAATTAATGTTTTTTTTTTTTTTTAATAAAGATATTAACAAGAGGAGTATGCGTA